>NC_056744.1:170283878-170383878 GCF_019279795.1 Protopterus annectens
TTGACTTCCTTCATCATGCCAATATCATTTTCTGCTTTTGGGTTTCAAAAACATTCCAGACTGGATCTCTTGCTGTTCTCCCATTATATTAAGAACAACATAAACTCTTTTTGAAAACAGTCCTCTAATGCCCTGCTGTGTAACCCAACATAGGTGTCCCACTACTTAAGGACATTTATTGACATATAGAGGCAAAAAATAATACGCTTTTGTACATATTATTAATTTCATGTTATTTTACATAACTCTTCTTATTCTAATCTTTCTCTCGCTCTCTCTCTCTCTCTCTCTCTTTCTCTCTCTAGTTATTGTTTTTCGAACTCTATTGTCCAACTACCAATCTGCCCTGGCTTTCTAAAATGTTTCCTTCCTCCATCTTATTTTGCTTTACCGTTCTGTCATCTACATTAGATTTTGTTTTTTAACTTTTTATTTAATGTCTTGATATATTTTTTTGTGTGTCTGGTAGAAATCCCCTGTGTCATTTTTTTGTATATTTGCAAATATGAAATTTCAGAACTGAGCCTTTTAGGAGCCATGTTTGTGGTACTTGAAACATGCACCTCTACAAGGCCATGACAAACATGGCCTACTGTTCCCATATTACCTGTTTCATATTTATATTCCTTTTCCTAAATTAGGCATATCAATATTTGTTGTCAGGTCACTAAGATGCTATCAGCCACTGCACAACTTTCCAGCCTAATAGCTGAGTCTCAGAGCTATTGTCTACCCAGGGCCTTAGTAAGCCTGACAGGTGCTTGATTCACAGATCCAGTTTGCATTGTAAGCAGCTCAGCTCAGCTCTGTACAACTTATTTTCTGGAAGCCTTGCGACATGTCTTCTAGTGTAGCTTGCATAGTGATATGTTCGGCCTGACTCTAATCTTTACCTTCAACTTCTTCCAAAGGAGAAAACCCACCTCTCCCCAATAATGTCACAGCACACTCACACTTATCACTTGTCTTGCTTCTGTCCTAACAATTCATCCTGGCCTATGTTGCTCCAGCATGTGCTAACTACCTGAACTGCCTTCTAACAACCTTATCTCTCTGATTCCTTTCTTGTAACTTTGATTCTCAAAGAAACCGCTGGAATTTTCTGACTGCAGCTCTTCACAACCTCTCACTGATAAACTGAATAGCTTTAAGTCATCAGCCTTCCATACTAAGAAAGGAATAACATCTCCCATCACCTGATCATCTAGCAATTATCTCTGAAACCTCTAAAACTAGAAATGTATTAGACCATGAATATTTCATTTGAGATTCTGGACATATGTTTTTCTTTACTAGGTTTTGCAGGATGATTTGAGATTCGGCCATTCATCATTTATCCTGTCCTGGGCTGCTTAGCCCCTTCACTAGTCAAAATCACCACTACTGATTTAATGTCAGCTATAAAACTCATTGACACAAAAATCACTGTGGTCCATATGGACTGGAGCTCTGGACATCTGATGTCTTTAAGACAAATGATATTGTGCAAGTCCTGGAGACAGGATATTGAAAACATTTGCTCTTGAATTAATCCCCTCCAATTCTATTCCTTCAACTACATTTTCTCTCGTGGGATGGTCATGATTTCATAACAGCCTGAAAATAGGTTTTAATGTATACAGGTAAGTCATTCAGCTTCTCTGTTCATTTGAACTTTGGTGCTTCTACAAGCATACCCCCAGACATGTGAAGGGAGCATACAGATTCAAGAATACCACTGAATGCATATTTGTGGGAACCAAGAATTAAATATATACATATATATATACATATGTATGTATATATATATATATATATATATATATATATATATATATATATATATATATATATATATATACACACACACACACACATACAAGTTTACAATGTAAAAAAGCTGTGGTTACATGACAGATAATCTAAAAGTTTCATATAAAATTCATTGTGTAACAAATGACCACTAATAATTGTCTTTACTAGCTAAAAATTATAGTTGATGCCTTTTAAGAATTTTGCATACTGTGCTGTATTAGTTTTAAAATCTGTTGCCTCATCACTGTCAATTAAATATTACAGAAACTGTTTTATAATATAGCTATGTTTGAAAGTCTTTGTTGTTATGCATAATTATTTATAATTTAAATTTTTTGCTGTTATTGAAATATTTGTCAGGCAACCCTCAAGTTTACAACTTTGTCATTTTTTTTTTTGCATGCCATGTGATAATTCTGTTTAACCTCTTTTTTGCCAAACCTCTATTGTTTTCTGTAGTTAGAGTTGTGTATAACACTCATGAGCTGGACTCATCATCACCTGTTTATTTGCACAATGAAAGATCACACTGCTAAAATTCAAATAATAGAACAGAAGTGAGTGATGCTACTTTCCAGTGCATTAATAACCACAGTGCTTTCAGCCAGTTACATCTGTGTGTACATATGGATTCAAGTCATTGCAAATATACTATCTGTAGTAATGCATCATAGCCGACAAAGATGATGCAGACAAAACTTAGATGAACAAAGTAAAGTATGGCCATAATATGTTAACTGTAATGTTGTCAGAAAAGCCTCAGTAAAAGGCAGAACAAATAAACAGGAAAATCCATAAAGACTTTCCATATCCAAGTACCCATGCTGAGAAAAGAAGTGCACTACACACAGGGGCTCTTTAGCAGCTCAACAACCTTACTAAACAAATAATACAAGAAATAACACAACTTGCTAAGGCTTCATGATTAACTACTAATACTCATGAAATTGAATAAGCATTTGAAAGTGACATACAGGAAAAGCAGCATGGCTGTCTGTTATTTACACAATGTGAATGAGATTCAAGCCAGAATTTGACTGGAATTGTTTCTTCTGCAGCTGCAGCACTTTTAACAGAAATGAAAATGTTACTACATTGGGATATGTAGATTGGATTTAAGTCATGTTGAAGACATGCTAGAGGAGTTACAAACAATGCATGCAGTATACTAAATGGCATGTACAAATATACATGCACTCTAAATATTAACACAGCTCATTGACTTGAATCATACTAATGTTCTGTGAGGTACAGTCCAGACTACCAAGCAGTCAGTAATGTGCATATAGTGCTCAACCAGCATACAATAACATGATAACTCCCTATGACCCAATTCAAGAGGACAGCTAAGTGTATACTCAGGACAGTATATTCAGATGTAACCATTATTATTATTATTATTATTATTATTATTATTTTATTTTATTTTTTTATTGTTGTTGGGCAAAAGCTAGCATGTTTGCAGCTGTACTCTATGTGCAACTATGAGACTGCATGACAGGTGAAGGACTGTGGGAAATAACTTCTTTGCACAGTGATGCAAGTCCTTGCAAACCCTTGACCCTTGAAACAATGCCACACAAATTCCCTATACTCACATATCTATAACTGAGCAGTTTAAACTGTAACACAACTGAAGCTATGTCATAGTGTTTTGTGTGGTATGTTTTGTATGCGTCTATATTATATCAGCAAAATGTAAATACATCAAACACCTCTTCATCAACCCATTTTCTGTGAAAGCAAAACTCTGCGAATGATCGTTACATTGATATTTTTTCCACAGTAGGTAACCAGTTGGCTTTCTTTGGGAATTTGCCCTTTTCCTCACTGTAGTGTGATCTCAGAGTTGGCATATTTAGTTGGGGGGTGCGAGTTTTATATTTTTATTTTTTTATGTGATTGTTATGTTGGACCATTGGCTACTTAGCGTGGGAAAAATTTTGATGTAATAATTGTTCATGGAGTTTCTCTTTCGCTGAAAATGGGTTGCTGAAGAGGTATTCAGTGTATTTACTTTACGCTGATATAATATAGACCCCTTTTACATTAAGGTAAATATTTTATATTAAGGCTCCACAGGAACTCATGAAAGTGATTCATAAAGTGTTGTGCCTCATTGTACATCACTGCTCATAGCTGAATACTAGGAGAGCTACCCTGAAAGGTCATTTTAAAAATAGCCAATATCCCAAGAGAAGAATCAAACCCTGTACTTTGTGTCTAAGACCTTAATCATGAAGGGATTCACATCTAGATCAGGGGAGGTCATCGTGCCTCTTTACTCATCCCGCATCAGGCCCATAATTGAGTACAATGCCCCTTTTGGGATGTACCTTACCAAACACCTGCAGCAACTGGAAAGACCCCAAAAGTACCTCACCAAGAGGATCAAAGGGCTCAAACAGATGCCATATGCTGCCCGGTTAAAGAAACTCCAGCTCTACTCAGTGGCATACCGCCTGTTCAGAGGCGATCTGTGCCTGACGTATAAAGCCATGTCCAACTCAGAATTAATGGACATGCTGCACCTCAGAAAATCCAAATCCAATCGAGCTACGCGCTCAAGAGACTTGAACCTCAGCACTGAAATAAATAGGACATGCTGGAGGGACAGATTCATAACCCAGAGGCTCCCTTCACTCTGGAATAAAATCCCAGTCCAGGTTAGGCAGAGTCCCTCATTGACTCTCTTCAAGAGGAATCTTGATGAGTGGATGGGAGATCGTAGGTTTACCCCGGGTATCACTTCTGTGTCACTGTTAGACAGAGGCAAGGTATACTAACCTCGAAAAAGGACATAGCAAAATAAATTTAAAATGGGTGGCGAAAGCCAAACACATTCTGGCTAGGCTTATAAATGCCCTAGGGCAGATAGCCTAGTATGAACCTATGAACCTATGAACCTATGTAATGACCTTAATCAATAGTACAGCATTACTATTCATTATCCAAATCTCCATGGATTTACTGAGTGAGGTTGCTGCATCACTCCTACTGTGTATTTGCTAAGTGTGGGTGTAACCACATATGTATCCTCTCAGTAGTAAAGAGAGTCTCATAACTGGAGATGTATTTCAACATATCTGTATATAATTCAGATATACTTTGTTTAATAAAGTTGTGATGATATTGAGCTGAACATAGTGTGCCAGAGCAAGACATCACTTTTTCTGTAGGTTTGTGTTTACTTCGGCACCTTTTGTAGCCGACGCTCTGCACAAGCATGATCCTAAATTTGAATCATTACAGTGAGGCCTTAATGTGTTCTTCTGGCTTTAGGAGTCACGTAAGAAGGCACACACAATCATTTGAATGCCTACTCTGTTCTTGTCCTCTTCCAGGTACACAAAGGCATAGGCACCCATCCACATGGCTTCCATGCAGTTTGTGAACTTTGCGGGAATCTGTTATATATTTTTACAGTGCACCACCCCTATGCAATTGTAGAAATGCTTTTAAAAATCCAACCTTTATTTAAAAAAAATCTAGAGTATTATCCTTATTGATTCAAAATGTTCTACTGTTATAAATGAGCAACCAGATTTCACATACACAAAGGAATACTAATTTACAATATTTATATGGAAATGATACTAATAAAAAGACATAAGTTTTAGTAAGAAGGGTGCAGCTGAACAGAAATTCCAAAAGCTGATATTTTATTAATTGTTACATCCTTTTCATTCATTGTCTGACTCCAAAGTATTACGACTTTTCTATTTAAGTTGTTTGTAACACACACACTCTCACAAAATTGCATAGTTTGCTGCAGAGTATAACGAGAAACCATAGGAATTTTACTGGAAATGTAGAAAAACACATTAAAGATATTTAAACAACATAAAAATAATGATGTTTAAACAACAAGGACTCAAAAATTCAAGATTCAGGTGAATGAAGTCATTACCAATACTGAGAAAGTTGGTGATTTGAACAAAAGAGTTGAGATATATGATGGCAAGTGGACACCATGTTGTATGTTGCTAGACAGTATATTTAGATGTAAATATTAGTCTTATTATTTGGCACAAGCTTCCATATTTGTTGCTGAATTGTGTGTGTGTCCATCTGTCTGTTGTCTGGGATAGATAGTTCATCTCTCTATTGAAATGCTGACACTGGAAATACCAAGTGCTGATGAGCCAGGGGAAAAAAATACCAAAATCACACAAGAAGAGTGAATTTTGAAAATTGCTCTTTTCCTTTAAGCTTCTTCTTTTTGCAGGGGAGCAGGGCCCTCCCTGCAACCCCCATGTAGTAGGCAAGCCCCCACACCTCTTAACTTATATACACCAACTTCAAGATCACCATACCTTGGTGAAATGGGAATATTCTGAGAAATGACATCTTGGACTTAGTATATGTAAGTCCAGTCTTTCAGCCATTCAGTCTCTGTATTTCATGACTTGGTCTAGTAGATCCTGACATTATATAGGATCATAGGATCATAGGAAGTTACTAGGCTATTGGCTATGAGGCCTTTACAAGCCTAGCCAAGAATTTAGCCCATGTTCCAACAAGTCAGCACCCGATGCCCCTGTCCAGAAGGGACACAGGTGGAATCCCAGGGGTGTATTTTCTGTTCCCCATTCAATTATCCAGGTTGCCATGAAAAAGAGTTAATGAGGTTCTCTGCTTGACATGGAGAGGGAGTCTATTCCACAGAAGGGGGAATCTCTGGGCACAAATATGTCCTCCCAACAAGTCCTACTGATTTCACAGACCAGGGTGAGGTTGCGTGAGCGGGTTACTCAAGTGGAGCTAGACATGCGGATATGCAGCAGTCCCATCAAGACAGGGTCTGAGATTGCTTTGTATGTCAGACAGAGGTCAATTCTGAGGAGTCTTTATGAGACTAAGTACAGGGACAGGACTTTTAGCCTATCTGTGTAGGATAGATCTTTGAGGTTCTGGATTCTCCTGGTGAGGAACTTCTGTGGTCTCTCCAGCTGCTGCATGTGCTTTGCGAAGTACATGCTAGAAGGGGCATTGTACTCAGTAATGAATCTTATAAAGGAAAAGTACAGGGATGTTATGACCTCCTTGTCCCTGGATGAGATACCCTTACAAATGAGGTGGGCCATGTAGAAAGCTTTCCATACAACGGAGGAAATGTGGTGGTCAAAAGTCAGTTTTCTGTCAACCTGGGTGACCAAGTCCTTCACGACTGATTGCATGCTTAGGACCTTGTTATTAATGTGATAATTTGTGGAGATCTCATTCTCCCCAAAGGGGATGATGATACAATCTTTGGCATTCAGTATGACGCCATGTTTCTGGCACTACTCATTTGTTTGGGAGAGTCCTTCTTGGAGGATGTCCACATAACTAGGTGAATTGATGAGAGCATCCGGCTTGTGGTTATCTGCAAACTTGGTCAGCCATAACCCACTGGTTTTGGCCTGCCCCTGAGAAAAGCATACTCCAAACAACAGAGGCCCCAAGACCACTCCTTGGGGTACACTGCTCTTTACGGGTCTACTGCTTGAGGTGGTTTCCTCTATTTTGACTAGGTGGGTTCTGTCAGTGAGCCAGTTTGCTACCCATCTGGTAACATACAGATTGTTGCCTAGTTGAGAGACTTTATCTATTATACCCAAGTGGGGAATAGTATCAAATGCTTTGGCCAGGTCAAGGTAGGTGGTGTGCACCATCTTCCCCTCATCTATGGCTTTGGTGACTGTCTCAAAGAAGTTGACCAGATTTAACAGACATGACCTCCCCTTGATGAAACCAAACTGTGTGGGATCAAGTACTTGGGGGTTGTCAATGCCCTTGTTAATGAGGTCCATGATAATTAATTCATGGCCTTGCAGATCAGGCTAGTTAGTCTGATGGGTATATAATTTCCTGGATAGGTGGACATTCCATCTTTGTGTAAAGGGATAAAAGTGGCTGTCCTCCACTCAGCTGGGATGAAGCCGATATTCAGGCTTTGGTTGAATAAGGTGCCTAATGGTGCTGCAAGTTCCTGCCTGAGTTCATGTAGGATGCAGCCTGGGATGTTATTGGGTCCCATGGAGGCTGTATTTTTTGCCTTTGAAAGGGCAGTGATGACTTGCGCCCTAGAGATAAGGGAAGGGGGCAGTTGCTGGGGATGTCTTGATTTACTGATGGGGGGACAGAGGTTTGAAGTCTTCACTGAACCTATCTGCCAGCAGGTTGTCTATATCTAAGGCATTGTGTATGTGGTGTCCTTCACCATCATTTCTGAGCAGATCTGAGTGCTTCCTTTGAGACTGTGGACATATGTGAAAAAGGCCTTATGACTGCCTTTAGTAAATGTGGCCAGTTTGGACTCAAAGTTTGCTATGGAGGATTTCACTAGTGCTCTTATTTGGTTGCACTGGCTAAGACAGGATTGCTTCTGATTAGGCACCTGCTCCTTCTTGGTCCAGGACAGCAATTATTTACTTTTAGTATAGAGTTTATTTATTGCAGATGTCCAACAGACAGGTTTACTTTTCCTTGAGGAGGAGGATTTTGTTCTGTCTGGTATTCCTGATTCCATGCAGCTATATAAATGCTCATATTGTGCTTTGCTGTAGGTTTGCACATATTTTCCAGTTCCTATGGAGGTGATGGGGCTGTAAAACTGTATATACCTTCCCTCAGGAGGTTGTAATCAGTTTTGGGGAAGTTTTTCTCTTTGACCCTAGCTTGGGGGGGGTGTATCGAGGGAAATGGCAACTTCAAAAGTGCCCACTTTGTGTTTGGATCTTACTGGGGAGGATGATACTGTAGGGATGCTGCAGTGGTTACTGATGTTGGTTAATACCAAGTCCAATACATTATTACCTCTTGTGGGGGTGTCAAACAGCTGGTCTAAGGCATTTGCATTGATGAAATCAAGGAATCTCTGGGCATTTGTGTTTTGGCATGAGTAGGTCTTCCAGTCTATGGTTGGAACATTAAAGTCACCCAGGATCAGGTTAAATGGTTGAATCTTGATAGAGTCAAAGAGGTCCAGATAGGAGGAATGGGCATCTTGAATAAAAGTTGGGGCTTGTAGCTAGCTATGATTTCAATAGGAGTCTTGTCATTGGTTAACTGTACCTGGAGTGTCTCCTGTGTGTCATGCTGTTATACTATTTGACCATCCTGGAGGTGTGTATATCTTTAATATATTATGCAACTTCATCTCCTTTTGCTTTGCTGCTCATGGTTTGGCTCTGAATGTATGACAGGATGAGTAACCTGGTATGGCTACGGTGCTCTCCGCAGCTTTGAACCAGGTTTCTGTGTCTGCACAAAAGTCAGCATCATCCAGGGTTAAGAATGTCTGCAATGAGTGCAATTTCATGTTTAGAGTCCTAGTGTTTAGCAGCATGACCTTTAATTTGCATTTTGATGATTTTTTTTATGTTGGTAGTTTTGACCTCATGGCACTGCCTAAAAAAGGCACTATGAGGGAGGCAAGAGCCTTTACCAGAAGACCGAGGCCCAAGGAAGACAGATGCAGGCCATCTCTGGCAAAGCATGGGGGTCTGTCAATCATGCCTTCCCAGGCTGTCAGGTACTGGATCCCCTTGCAATGATACCAGAAGCTAAAACATTTGTTAAAGTCGATCACTTTCTGTTTGTATTGAGGCATCACTCTGGGTAAAGGTAAAATGCTGCTAAAGGCTAGGAACATACTTGCTTGGGGCACAAATTTAGTGAGCTTGATCATGTCTCTCTTCATATAGTCCAGGGAGGTAGGTCTCAAGTTATTCATGCCAAAATGGACTATGACAGAGTCATAACAGTACTTATTGTTGTGAGACTTGAGTGCATGGATGATATAGCGGATTCTGGCACCTGACAAACAACTAACCGTGACATTCTCCTTATCCAACCTGGTGAGGGCACATCTGTGTGTCTCACAATGGAGTCTCCTATGACTAATACGTTGGGTTTATGTTTAGGCTTTAGTGGCTGTGAGACACAGGTGCGTAGACTATGTATGGTGTGTGGTGTGGTGTGTTGGGCAGTGAAGTTCACATGTGTTTTTGCCTTGGAGGTTTCTTTTGTTTGGTTATATTTTTGTTGAGAATCTCCACATATGTGGGTGTGTGTTGTGTAGGTGTGGGTGGTGTTTGAGGTGTGGTGTTTGGGTTGACAACCTTTTCAGTGCCAGATATACTGGCTTGTAAGGGAGAGAGCACATTCTGTAGGTTCTTAATGTACTTGCATCTCTCACAAATGTTGTTCCTAGTTGGAAGTAGTAGAGGGATGTCCATGTACATGACACAATTACAGCACTGTCTCAGAATGCCCATATCAACCAGACTGGCAGGAGAATCCATAGTAAATTGCCCATCCATATTTGTCAGAATCTGAGGGAGAGAGGTCAGAGAGATCTAAGGGTGTAAAGGGTGGAAGTTCTAACAGGAATACTACTAGGTGATCACACATGTGCTATAAGGGAAAAATTGTAGCTGAAATACCTTGCAATAGGTTAAAAACAGTGCAGCTGTGGTGTGTGATGTGCAACCAAGTCCAAACCAGCTCAAATGTGGGGTTAAAATAACACAAAAAATTAGAAGGTTGTAGTATCAAAGAAATCTATCCAATCCTGCTAGTCCTTGCTTTCTTTATCAACCTGTGCCAGACAAGGTCTCAGGCAGCCCTGCTACTCTCACTAACACAGGGGATAGTCCCCTACCAACAATGATGGCTGCCAGAAACACAGAAGGCAAAAACAGACGGCTTTGAATGCAGCAGACCTTGCATCCAGACTATGCTACTCAATTTAAGGATAAGAACACAGTAAAACTCAGAAAAAAGCACATATTAACCACTTACAAACAAAAACAGAAATGACAGTATGAAAAAAATACAGTTAAACAGTAATGAAAGGCAGTAAAATGTAGTTAAACAGTAATGAATTGTAGTAAATGGCAACAAAATGCAGTTAAACATTAATGAAATGCAATATATCAGTAAACTGCTTTAAAACAGCGCAAATGTGATAAATTAGCTCAAAATCACAACCGAAAAAAACACCCAAATAAAGCAGTAATTCAGTAGAAAAGTGCCATCAATTTAATCAGGCTACCGACAAGCAGCATCAAATGCAGTTAACTAAATGCAGTTGAACACCTAAGGGCAAGCAGCAAAATGAAGTAGGATAGAAGAGGCACTCTCTCTCTCTCTCTCTCTCTCTCTATATATATATATATATATATTTTTTTTTTAAGTGGAAAGTGAGGAGACAGGAGATAATTCAATGTTAAGAAACTAAAGGGGTGCGCCTTCAAAACTGATCACACTGTACCCAGTACAATGAGCTGATGCAATGGGTGGGCATTCACAACTGATTTCACTGTACTCAGTAGAATAAGCTGATGTAACAGCTAGGCCTCTCTAGACAAAAAATTAACTGCACTACAAGCTCCAAAGGTCACTCACAGTGCTAGATTCAGCTTTGTGCTAGTGTTTTTCAAGTGCAGCAAAGAATGAAATGAGCAGAACAAGTAGAGAAAACAATAAGGAAACAAAGACTAGAACAGAGGTAAGGATTCAATTCACTAAGCATAAAAACAGGTGTACAGTTTAAACAGATATGCAGCAAATATTGTTATAGTTAATCAGAAGTGCAGAAAACAGTTGAAAATAAGCACTTATCTTTTGTAGTCTCACATCATGTTTTGTGGAACAGCAGAGCAAGGGTAGAAGGCCAAACTCACTGCAGCTTTGAGCAAATAAGCACACACTGGTTTAAACACTGGCTATTTAAGGCAGAGAAACAGGAACCAGCCAAAGTTCAAATTATCCAATCAAAACCACCTTAATACAGAGCCCTGTAGCAGTAACTCTAGTCAGATTAGACAAAACTGAAACTCCCTCCCACAAAGTAACAGCTAGGCCTCTCTATGCAAATGATTAACTGTACTACAAGCTCCAAAGGTCACAAGCAGTACTAGATTCACCTCTATGCTAGTGTTTGTCAAATGCAACAGCAAGTAAAATGAGCAGAACAAGGAGACAAAGATCAGAACAGAGGTAAAGTTTCAATTCACTAAAAACAGTTGCACAGTTTAAACAGATATGCAGCAAATACTGTTTTAGTTAATCAGAAGTGCAGAAAACAGTTGAAAATAAGCACTTTTGTCATCTCACAGCAGATTTTGGATCACAGCAGAGTAAGGGTAGAAAGCCAAACTCACTGCATTTTTGAGCAAACAAGAACAAACTAGTTTAAACTAGTGGGTGGCACACTGGTGCAGCTGTTAACATTGTTGCCTCACAGCAAGAGGTTGCCTGGTTCCATTCTCGGCTGGGGTGCCTTCTGTGTGTAGTTTTCATGTTCTCCCTGCATTCACATGGGTTTCCTCTAGGTACTCTGGTTTCCTCCCACATTCTAAAGATATGCATCTGGAACATTTCTCCCTGAGCCTTCACTGAAAATAGCCTCTTTCCCTAGTCAGACTTTCACAGTCAACAAACGATAAATAAATAAACACTAGCTATTTAAGGCAGAGAGCAGGAACCAGCCAAAGTTCAAATTATCAAATCAAAAACACCTTAATACAGAGCCCAAATTTCAAATGATTAACATATATTTTTCTTGCCATTTGATTTTATTGGTGTTTGAATAAGCACCTTTAAAACATTCATGATTGCTAATTGCTAAGCTGTTTTCAGGATATCTGGTTTATATATAAAGCTGTGGGATTTCACTTCCTATATTGTCAACCACAAGTGCTTGCCTTCCATCAACTGCCAGGTTGTGTGCAATGCCCATGGCATTATCATGCAAATGTGTGCTGGCAGCCCTGGAAGCTATCATGACTCCCACATGTGGAATTCCTCACAGCTGTATCAGGGGTTTGCCAGAGGGGACATCCCAATTGGCCATCTAGTGGGTGATGTTAGCTACGCACTGGGAGCTGTGGCTGATGGTACCCATCAGAAATGCACACACCCCCGAACAAGAATGCCATAATAAGGCACATGCACAAACCAGGATCATTATAGAGTGTGTGTTTGGGATGCTCAAGTCACGGTTCCACTGCCTTGATATATCTGGTGTAGCCTTGCAGTACTCTCCAACTACATGTGAACAAATGTTCATAGTATGTACCATGCTACAGCAGGAATAACATGGGAAATGGCCACACAGCTCCCATCATTGCCAAGGTCACCACAGGCACAGAGGGACTTGGAGGAGGAACTTCCTGAGCCTGTTCCTAGAGGCAGACAGAGGTGTGCCAGTATGCCTATGCCTTGGCAAAGAGGCAATGCATAGCATATACACTGACACTGTAGGGACCCAGGGATTGATACCTCTCTCCAACTCACACATGCAGTAAAAGGGATGCCAAACATGACACTTCCTGTACTTTACCATGTATAGGGAGTGTACTGCATGTGTCCCACATATTCAGCCCTCCAGCACCATCCTCAATAGTGCCCCAGGCACAAGGTAAGTCACCATTACTATCAATTACTGAATAGAGTAGTATGTTCTGATAGTTATGTCTATGCTATGGATGCAAGCATGCAAAGGAATTGGTTGGCCAAATGGGATAGCAGCAGATAGCTGACAGCTATATGGAGCAGCATGAAATCCATAACCAATACTGGTGTCCATATACTAGGCAGTAGTACTCAGGGTGACAACTCCCACTGCAGTACATGTGGTGGCTCGACTAACTGTGGGTGTCCACAGGTCACACGCATGGATGTCAATGAGCATTCCCATTCCCACCCCCTAACCTCACCCAGCAGGACAGGTGTAGATGACTGGAAATAAAGGTCGGGCAAAGCTCCACAAATGCTGGAAATGGTGAACAGCCTCCCTACAGACCTACACAGACATACCATAACAGGTCTGACAGTTGTAGTATAGTTCTGAAGAGTAAGATGCCTAAAACTGAAATGTATGACATTACAATCTAACTTGAGTACTCCACTGATATGCCTCCAGTCAGCAAGATAGGGCACAATACAATACTAAATGGAAGCAAATAGAGTTATAACTGAAATACCAGTGCAGTTAGTGCAAATGTGGAAAGTTGTCAGGTGTGCCCCCCCCCCCCCAACCTCATGTATAAATGGCAGTAACATGTAAGCTTGTTGAGTAATATCAGTGGAGCACAGATTGGCTGAGCCGTCCAATCAACATGATAATTGGTGTATGTCCACTATATTCAGGGATCAGTGTGCCAATCTTTTGTGAGTGTTTCATATTCTCTGGAAGTGGACAGCATGTAGGCCTGGATGTTGTGTCTCAGTGGCCTAGGTACAATACTGTCTTTGACAGGGCCATGTTCCAACAACTGCAGTGCCAACCAATCTGCTTCGCAGCTACACCTATGTTACTAGTTATACACACTCACTTTCCAAATGTCAATATGTGTTACTGTCAGAAAGCTGGACAGGCTGTGAACAAGGGTTCATACACAGAAACAGCACACAGGTGGAAGAACTCTACACAGTGCCTAGAAAGTATCTATGAATTGCACACACCTTTGGAATTAAATACAGAGGTTAGCATCACATTAGTTGTCTGTCTAATATGGAATACTGGTTTGTCTGCCCAATCACTGGCAGCTCACATAAACCACAAGTTATAAAGTAATGACACACTGCTGATGTCCACATACAAGACAGGAGAAGGAAAAGGTCCCAGTCATATCTGTGAGTCAGGTGCCATAAGCTTCCATATTGCACATGCACTCAGTCCACCATCCCCCACAACAGCCACAGGTATTTCATCAGTCATATCCTTGCTGTTAGGAATGATGTCAGAATCAGCATGTCTTTTATGAAATACACACAGGATGCAGCATGCTGACATGGTGTCCCATGCAGGTGTGTCCCTAGCCATAGGCAGCACCCTGCACACATCCAGACTGATGCATCACTATAAACTAGAAGGATTGCCAGGAACACCTCACCCACTTGCCCATGTCACCCCAGGGAAGTCCACTGGCTTGCAGCCTGGTAACATATGAGTGACAAAATGCAGTGGCCTGCATCACTCTCATATCCCTACAGGCCTCTGACAAATGCCCATGGCTCACCCATAGTGCCATCATATGTTTCACCCATAGTGCCAACATACGGCATGTCATAGGGTCCTAACTAAAAACATAACACATTAAGCAGAAAACAAATGCAAGGCCATGCTGACAAATGCCAGTAGCATGCCTCTTCATGTTCTAGTGCAAGAATTGTAGACCAAGACATAAATACTGCTGTGATAAAGGTCAAACTATAGAAATTTGTCTGAGATATTGCTACCATACTGTTGGGAAAAGGATAGAATTACAGAGGGGGGCATACATGCATGGACATCATGGAGTGTGTGAAGTCTGAAACTCAAATATCTGTTCATACTTCCCCCTGACTGAAAACCCATGAATGTATAACTACAAACCTGCTTGTAAACCACAATGTGAAATGAAATCCACCAGATATATTAGTCCTGCATTTGGATAACCTGACAAAATCTTTACATCTGAGAGGTATGCCCACAGCAGGATATGGCTATTCAGTTAAGTTGAGAAATATACAAGAAGGGGATCCCCAGCCAGCTAAGCACCAAGGTGCTGGACCATTTACACAGACCCATCACTCGATTGTCTCTAGCCACCCCTTCACAATTGCAGGATTGTGCCACAATGTCTAGTCTTCGCCTCACAGTATTGGTCTCTGCTGCATTGCGCTTGTATTTCCTTGGTAAACAACAGTGAGCAAACATTGATAGCTGTCAGTAGTTGATGACACAATACATTATACTGTAAAACAGTACATATGTCCAAAAGTCTATGCTAAAACAGAACATGCTACACAAGCAACACAGACAGTAATAGGAAATGTAGTTATACACAGTATCCTCCCATGTTTGCATGTTTGGACCAATTGTGTCTCCATACTGACAACCTATCTGCAAATATCCTGAAAAAATACCTTGCTAGGTGTAGCTGTAGCACACAGAACCATGGACTGGAGTACAACTCTCCCCTGGAATGGATTCCCACAAGCAATATAGAAGGTCATACTGGGCATGCTCCCACACTTAGAAAATGGATCCCTACACACAATACAGAAGCTCATATTGGGCATGCCCCTTTACTTTAGAGAGTAAATCCCCACACTCAACATAGAAGGTCATACTGGGCATGCTACTACACTTAAGTTCATGTCTGACACCACAGTGAACCATAGATATCTGTTACCTGCAGATGACTGTGCGCACACACCAAAATGTAAACTGGTTGGTCTTCACACATACACACATTGGACAGGAAAACCCACAGCCAGCAGTAGGTGGCAGATATTTGATAAGTCCCCATCCATTTTGTGTGATAAGCACACATATCTAAGGCTAACATACTACAACAACTCAAACATATACACACATACACATGGGGAAGAGAGACAAAGACAGTGAGAGAAACAGTACCATTATGAAGCCTTTCCCACCGAGTACACATCCCATAGTTCCACTCTACACTATCTGCTGATGTATGTCACCTTAGATGTACCTTCAGACAAGCCTCACATCTGTAAGCTCAATAGTGCATGTGGTAAATCCATAACTTACTAAAGCAAATAAGTAGATAGGCAGGGTTTCAAATCTTGGTCCTGGCAACTGTGTGTGTGTGTGTGTGTGTGTGTGTGTGTGTGTGTGTGTGTGTGTGTGTGTGTGTGTGTGTGTGTGTGTGTGTGTGTGTGTGTGTGTGTGTGTGTGTGTGTGTGTAGATTTTGAGCCCATTGGCACATACTACACTTTTCTTTCCCCTCCTTTATAACTGCTGATGATGTCACTCACTGTTAAGGATACCTTTGGACAGCTCTCGAATATGTAAGCTTAGTGGCGTGTCTGATAAATGCGTATTACTATAGTGCTGTAAACTAGTTGGGTAGGAATTTTCATTTCAGTCCTGGCAAATGTAAAAGTTTGTGTGAGAGTGTCTGTAGTTATAGAGACATGATTTTGAGCCCATTGGCACTTACTGCACTTCTCTTTCCTCTCCTTTATAACTGCTGATGATGTCACTCACTGTTAAGGATACCTTTGGACAGCTCTCGAATATGTAAGCTTAGTGGCGTGTCTGATAAATGCATATTACTATAGTGCTGTAAACTAGTTGGGTAGGAGTTTTCATCTCAGTCCTGGCAAATGTAAAAGTTTGTGTGAGAGTGTCTGTAGTTATAGAGACATGATTTTGAGCCCATTGGCACTTACTACACTTCCCTTTCCCCTCCTTTATTACTGCTGCTGATGTCACTCACTGTTAAAGATACCTTTGGATAGTTCTCAAATATGTAAGCTTTGCAGCATGTCTGATAAATGCGTAATACTATACTGCAGTAAACTAGGTAGGAGTTCTAATCTCAGTCCTGGTAATAGTGTGTGAGATTGTCTGTAGTTATAGAGACATGATTTTGAGCCCATTGGCACTTACTACATTTTCCTTTCCCTTCCTTTATCCCTGCTGCTGATGTCACTCACCTTTAAAGATACCTTTGGGCAGTACTCAACTATGTAAGCGTTGTGGTGCTTCTGGTAAATGCATAATATTGTAGTGCAATAGACTACTTAGGTAGGGTTTTGAAGCTTGGTCCTGGCAAGTGTGTGTGTCTATCTGTGGTTATATCATTAAAATTGTGATCCATATCCATTGGGGGTGAGATTTGCTACACTTTTGTGTGGTCCACCCAGCAAACTACCAAATGTCCACTGTACAGGACCCACTGTTGTGGTAGCTGTGGACATTCTTCAGTCCTATAATCTGTTTGTCATGTGATATTACTATAGAACAATATGGAGTCCAAAACTGGATATGTGGCCCTTGTAGTCCTGTGATACAATTCCGCACACAGGAAGCATAGGCAAACACACTCATCTATTCATTAATCCCTAGGTCACTAAGTGGTCCGCAAATGGGCTTACATATGGATCTCACAGTGTGAAAGCAGTGGACTACATGTCAGACTGCAAAACAGCCATGAGTGGTGTCAGACTGCCAAACATTCATGTGTGGAGTACCACAGGTTCTTGTCCTGTGTCCAGTCTTGTGTGTTATGTGTGGTTCTGATATCCAGCCCAACAGGAATCAACTGTGGTTAACAATGTTTGCAGACAATTGCTAATTGAGGAGTCTGTTTACATACCCACATTATATTAACATCCTGCATAATGTTGCCACTGACACCTCCACCTGTTGTCAGAACATTGGCCTTAGTCTCAATGTCAAGAAATTTCTCCCAATCCCCTGTTGAATCAATGTGTTGACCACAAATTACCACATTGGTGGTAGTCCAATGGAGACAGATTTCCTTATAGGAGGTCTGTGAACACATCTTGATAGCAAGCTCTCTCCTAACCACGACACTGCCACTGTAGACAGAAAGTCCTTCCATGTGGCACATTGCATAACTAAAGGTGTGTCATCCAGAAGTAAAGAGGTCAATGTCTCCATCTACTCCTCGCTCATTAGGCCAATTAGCAGGTCCAGTGGCCCATCTGCCATGTAACTCAGTAGACACCTTCAACAACTGGGTAGGCTGCAAGTGTACTTGACATGCATGACCCTAGGCATGAAAGAAGTGTCTGATATGGAAAGGGCCCCAAACCTCCGGGTGTTCCCGGTCACATCTTGGCTACTAACAGGCAATCCATGCTTGACTGACAATGCCATGTCTGCCCAGCTGTGGTACAAATGCCACAGCTAGGAAACCACAATCTGTATGCACCACATGCCATGGATACCTCAACCACATTACCACGTTCAACAGAACATGCTTGGGGACAGGTCCATAACCCAGACAATGGCTCATTATGTGATATATGTTGCATACATGTCAATCAAAGCATCTCATTGTCCCTCTTCAAGAGAAATCCAGATGAGTGGTTGGTGAATATAACTGTTATCCTGGGGATTACTCAAGTGGCAGTAGTTGATAGATGGCATGCTGACAAATGTCAGGTACCATGATACCAGTGTACTCACATGCCCTACTCTTTTCATATCTCCATGGACATTAGCCTGGTACACACCCAGAGACACCTGCACCAATGAACCTCAGTACTGACAAATGTGTCTGTGTGCATTACTGAGCATAACAGTGTTTGTGAGTTTGTAAACTTGTAGTTGAAAATACTGTGAGGACCTTCTCACCCACTACACCACCCAGTGCTATACTTACAAAGGGCTGCTGCTGTACTGCACTGTAAAGTTACCTTGTGACACCCTTCACCCTTGAGCTTGCAGTAACCAGCATAACACTGTTCTACCAATGAGTAGACAGATGTGGTTTACCCTCTGAGTCCTGGCATATATGAGTATTGCTGTGTGTGTGTGTGTGTGTGTGTGTGTGTGTGTGTGTGTGTGTGTGTGTGTGTGTGTGTGTGTGTGTGTGTGTGTGTGTGTGTGTGTGTGTGTGTGTGTGTGTGTGTGTGTATGTGTTTGCAAGTGTATGTGAGTGTGCATATTTGTAGGACACATCATTCTGAGGCCCCCATCTCCAAATACACTGCACAGTGCCAAACATTACAAGGGATGGTGATGCTGCTCACCTTAGAAGAGCCATGGGAAATCTTCACCCTACTAGCTCCGTGGCACATGCAATAAATGCATATCAGTGTAATAGCAATAATTACATAGGCAGACAAAGGTTTGAATTTCATTCCTGGTAAATGTGCGATTGTGGGTTTCTCATAGCATTATCATGGGTATGACTGAGTTCTATATGCAATGTGGGTGGGGTGCTGGTTGTAATATGTTTACACCATGGTACCCCCAGTAAATGTCCCAAGGTCCACTGTATGAGGACCGCTGTCACCATCAACCATATAGGTAACTGATGACACTCTTCAGACCAATAAGGCATGTGCTGTGTGCCAAAACTCTGTAACAGTATGAAATGAATGTTGAGATAGGCAGATCTGCTAAGCACAGGTTTGGCAAATGTGTGTATGGCTATATCTGTGTTGGTCATTGTGTATATTTCTGTAGCTGATAGTATTTCCTGGCCATTCTCACCCAGAACATCTTCCATTGCCATACTGTGCAAGGCCAGTGGATGTCTTTCACCATAGAGGGACTGTGAAACACACTTCACCCTACTTTCTCCATGTCATGTGCAATAAATGCAGAACACTTGAATAGCAAGACCTAGGTAGGTAGTGTTTCAAATCTCAGTTGTGCCAGATGTGTATGTTTGTGTGTGTGTTTAACTAATAAATATGGCCATGGTTTACAGTTTTACACCATTGTATACCCAGCACATGTGCTGTCCTACATCCACGTGGCTGATGCCTAACTCCCTCCACATGCTGTGGCACAGACATCCCACAGCTGATGATTACCACCATCTCACTCAACTGTCTATCTCTGAATTCAGCATAATAACAGTGGACATTTCCAGGATCAAGAATGTTGCCACACATAGCATGAAGAGTTGTATTTGTGACCCTGAGAATGTGTCCAGTGTTAGATTTGACATGTGCCTGTGTCTCCATGACAGTCCAAAACATGTGTCTGGTGACACCTGCTGTGGCACTTGTGGTAGGGCCATGATGGGCAGCAGTCCACCTAGGAGCACCCCTGTCCATCCACATGTGTGGAATCTCCAAGTTCTCTGATTATGGAAGGTATATACATACTATATAGTTCTCATAGATTTACACGACAAACGTGTATCATACACATATTCACAGGTAGCATATGGATATGTAAAATATCCCTGTAGCTCACCTAGCAGTGGCACAGTCAGTAGTCTTGACAAAGACTCCAGTGTTTATCATGTGCAAGCTGTCCTTACCCAGGGTGAGTTTGGATCCTGAGCTGTGTTCCCATGTCACAGCAGAGAGAGCTAGATGCTATGGCCATAGGTGCTGTTTGGCAGGTCATCACTACAGCAAGTCTTGCTCAGACATAACTCTGTCAAAATCCTATTCCCATTATTAGAAAACACATACTACATTCACTTATATGCAGACTTGCTTCACATACCTTTTTATTATTTCACACTGCACTGAGTTGTATCAGCAGGTTGCTCCACATCTTTCTGCTTCCCATTGTGGAGTACTGGTAGACATATGTTTGGAATAGGTATCTGCATGCCCTTTGTAGGTAATGCTCTTGACCAGGTGATGGCCTGTGCACCAATTGGTGTTCCCCACTTGCTAATTGCATGCAGATCGGCTGGGTAGTTCTTCCAATAGCCAATGTCATGGCAACACACTCCTATAATTGAGTACTTAATGTGGGCATTGTCCCTTTGCCTTGGCTGTGAGGAACACATCCTGGAGGTTTATGGCTACTGAGTGTTACGCACAGCAGGTGGGAATAACTCTTAAAACAAGACTTGTGGAGACAGGCCAACTAAATGTTGGAGAAGGTTACAGACTTAGGGACCAAATGTGAGTATTGCTGTTATATGGTGTGAATAATGCTAGTTTTATAGGCTTTGTGTGGACATGCTCCTTTTGCATGGATGTCAGTCTAACAAATTTATGTGTCTGCATGGCTCTAAACTGTAGGCCTATTCACATAATAGATAGAGGTTTGCCTGTTATGTTTTGTGTGTTATCCAGACAGGTGATGTCCTTGGCAAATTAGTGGCATATTCCGGTCATTGCTGCCAGTAAATGGCAACATCCATATGTGTTTCTGACTTCATATCCCTCAGAATAGAGACGTTGCAACCAACCCTGTAACACCAGCAACTTTCTCAGCATATAACAGCAATATATCAAATATGGCCCTGTGTTTTGACCTCTGACCTCCACATATATGGCAGACTTTGTCCAATTGTCATGCAGTAGAAGGTTGATAGGTATGGTCTATCAGTATGTACTGACATTCCTGCTATCATCCCAGTGATGTTGTAGAATAAGACACATTAAAGGAGGTAGGGGCCATACATAATAGTGCAAAGGCTGGACAGCATGTAGAACCCTGTACAGTCAAGAGGTGGGTCTGTGGAATAGTAGGACATGGCTTAAAATTAGTATGTTATTAGTTATTACATGGACAAACTTTCTATAGCTGTTACTTGTCATACATTTCACCATGGGGACTGTAGTGGGTTACAATGTACTTTTTTGGAAAAGGTCTGTTTTCCAGTTTCATCAAACACTTAGAACCATTGTTATGTGAATAATCAATTTACATTGTATCATTTGATACTGTATCCCCTAGGGGGTTAACTGAGGAGTGTAAGTGAGGGATGTTTAAGAACATACGTAATTAAGTGTCAATTGCTTCCTGTATTTCAGGCAATTATGTTTTGTAATGTTGTAATACTTGACGGCAAAACACATTAAAACATTTGTGTGTATTAATGGCTGGTTGTCTGTTGTTTTACTATCCTCAGTCATTTTAGTTATAGTGCTAAGAGGTCAGTATATGTCTGGCCATTGAGTATGGTGTATCCTAATTTTGTAGCAGTGTACTGTGTATTTATTAGTTGTAGTGTGTAGGGGGTGGCAGCAGATATCAGTGTTATGGGTCGCTTTGTATCATTATCGGTGTGTTTGTATGTCCATAGACTGGTCCCCCACTTCATCTGGCATGGTCCAGAATTGTACTAAGGTGCTCTTGGCTCTGACAATGCTGCACGTTATTGACAACTAAATCAGTACTGATTCCACAGTCTTCCTTCCCTATGATAAACCAACTGGACTGCATGCTAAGGTTGAGAACATTATAAAATAGTGCAACTGAGATGGCTTAGTGGTTATATTCTTTGACTATTGTGTACAGGTTCAAGGGCTGTATATTTTGTTGCAGTGCAGCTGTATATTATTTCCAGTACATAACATGCCTATATGTGCTGTCATTACAGTACCAAGGGGTGTGAGTATACTGTATGGGACACGTGTATATATGGGTGGTTGGACATGCGATATGTACTCACACATCCATTGTACACCAGCTACACTACATGGAGACACATATAATATGCCAGACATTTGGCTAGTAAAATAATGCTAATTAGTTACCTTTCCTGTAACTAGTCTAGTCCAAATACAAAATTGCTGTATCCAGGACTGTATGTTAGCTTCTGAGTGTTGCCCAAGTCTGCTCTTCAATGTGTCACTTAGATATGTTAGTTCTCTCCTCTCCTGCACTTTCAATAGCGTATTACTTTAGCACTTTACCAGACATCTTGTAGCAAGTATTTTACCACACAAATGTGGTAACAGCATTAAGTGTTCTATGAGGAAACAGCTCCAGTAATTATTATTAATTTTCACCCCTCCAGGCATGTCTACAAGTCAGTTCCTTGTGCTTTCACCTATTAACCTGCTGAATTTAGCCATTCTGAGGCAATGTTGCAGCTGTCTCATGTACACTGACAAGCCTCACCTCTTACCTTTCTATACTCAGACTTGCAAGAGATCCAAATCGGAAGCCATACACTCCCCAGCCAAGACCAAAATATTTGGTCAAGAGGAGATGGTCAACAATTGCACCACACTACATGGAACACATAGCCCTCCAGAAAACACACCAGCATTGCCTTCATATAAAAACACAAACAACACACCCACATTTGTCGAGGCTCTCAATGAAAAGCTGCACAAACAGCAGAGACCTCCAAGGTGGACATGCACTCCATCATCGTCACATAACACTAATCACAAGACACATATGTCTCCTAAACAGTGTGCCACTCAACCAAAGCACCTAAAGCAAAACAGCATAGCCAAAACAATAGGCATAGTTGACTTGATAGTGAGGAACAGTGATGTCCCACTCACTAGGTCAAAAAAGGAGAATGTGACAGTCAGCTGGCCATTGGCACCAGGATCCACCACATAGCACACACACTGAGGTCCCCTAACAACAGCTACACATATGACTCTGACATTGTATATGTGGGTGCGAATGTCCTGAGATGTACCTCCCTGGACTATATGGAAACAAACATGGAGAAGCCCACTGACTATGTAGCCCAGACAGGTATGACCCTAGCCCTGAGCATTATCCTACCATCACCCAGACTGATACCACAGTACAAGCTGAAAATGATTGTTCTCAACAATTGGCTACATCTCTGGTATCATATTAAGGGGCTCAACTATCTGTGTGCCTGGGATGACATGTTTGACAGACCATGATCCTTTTCCACAGATGTCCTGCATCTGTTACCCCTGGGCTTCCAGATACTGGCCAAGGCTCTTGCTACCCCTATAGTGGCTTTCTTTAGGCAGTGTTCCACAGACCACATTAACACTGTAACAGCTACAAACAAATGTAATCTGAGGATCATGCTGCTCAACACTAGAGGTCTACATTTCAAAATGCACTCGCTCAAAGCAATCCTTAAACTGGAGAACATCAACCTTTGTGATGTAACAGGGAACTGGTTCAAGGCAGCAGGAAACACACCTTCACTACCAGGCTATCACTCATTTCATACCTGTGTGGCCTCGAAGTTGGACTGTAGCTGCAAGGGTGGTGGTGTTTCAATATTCATAATGGATGCGCACACCTCCAGACTGTTAGCACAACATAATTCATCTGAGATACTTCAGGTGCAGCTAACATTGGCTAAGACAGTAATACAGGTCATAGCTTGCTGTAGGTCCACAAACATGGCCTGAGACTCTAACTCCCCATTTCTAAGCTCCCTGGGGAATATTAGGTTCAAACCTAACACTCTCTTACTGGTCTACATCAACTACCCTGCCATTAACTGAAAAAAAAATACTCATATACCAATACACTTGAACAATGCTTTCTGGGATTCATTGATTCCATTGTCCTGGACATGCTTTTTCTTACTCCCACTAGAGGTATCTACATCCTTGACCTGGTAATTACTAACATGGGCGAATGTTGCTCTACACCAATAGTCAACTCCTCCCTGGTTAGTCACTAACACAAACTAATAACATTGGAATTCCACATCCCTCCCACCCCCCACAAAGGTAACCACTATGAAATCTTCTCCAAAGCTAACTTTGGGCACATACAAACAGAGGTGGCTAGCTGCATGGCATCCGTGCAGATGAAGACTAGTTGCATGACTACAGACTCCTACACTGATGCACTGTATGAAAACATACAAATGCATAGATCTCACCATACACAATACAACCAAGAGATGCTCTCCTCAGAAATAAGGAAGCCAGTCTGGTGGTCCCCTGCCATATAGAAATCCTACAACAGAAAGAGGAACTTCGTGTGGAAAAAGGTGAAGTCCCAAGTCTGGGAATACTCCCTTATCAGCCTCAATCAAAGTTATGATCTCTCCTCATGACCTGTAAAGGTACCTATGACAACATGATTGCAGCAGATAGTGGAGACAACCACAGGCCCTTCAATATTAATGTATAGCATCTCCACAGCACAGTAGCATAATCCTTAGATTATGTATGCTTGTATCTGTTAAGGTGGTGCTTTCTTTTGGCTTCCGGACATTCACTGTAAAATGCACTACTGTGATATTTCTGTCAATATATTTTAGCAGGAACAGTGTTACTACAACAACCTTCTCAGCTTATCTACTCACATCATTTGGATATGTCTCTGTTGTCCTGCCTGTGTCCCCCCACTTTGACTGGCTTGTTCCAGATTCATTGCACTACAGGGGTGTGAGTATACCTCTCCACTGCCAGGCTGTTTGAAAACTGTCCAGGTGTTTGTCCCATATGTTGTTACTGTTCTGCAGTCTCTTTGCATTTCTTTGGGTAACACTGTTATGATGCAAGGATTTATGTCAGTGAAGACTGACATACATGTCAATTCCCATCCCCATATCATTCCAACAGTTCTGCTGATACAGTCCTTGTTGCTGTTCAACTGCTCAGTTATGACAGCAATACTCTGATTCTGTCCATATATGTGACCCATTTCCCACCCTTTGTACAGCCTTTGCTGATTAGTCTTGCGCTAAGACGTTGATATGTATGATTCTGAGGTATGTCTGCACTGCATGTTATATGACTACACACACACACACACACATATATATATATATATATATATATATATATATATATATATATATATATATATACATATATATATATATATATATATATATATATATAGATATATATATATATTTATGTAGGTGCATAGGTTCATAGGTAGATACTAGTTTATTGTCCCTAGGGCCTATATAAGCCTATCCAACAAGATTCCCTTGCTTTCGACACACAAGACAAATGATGTCCGGTGCCCCTATCGAGCAGATACACAGAGGTGAACTACAGAGTGGGTTTCCTATTTACCATCCAAATGTCACTATTTATCATAATGAGGGCTAATGAGGAGCTGTGTTTCAAATACATGAGTAGCTTGTTCCAGAGTATGGGAAGTGTTATGGATAGTAATCTGTCCCACCATCATGTTCTGTCTATTCTGGTGAAAAGGTTTTGCTCCCTGGAGTAAGTGTTTTGGAAGGAGTGAGATTTCTTTACATGTAGCATGTCCAGCAGCTGTGGGTTTGACATGGCTGTGTATGTTAGGCAGAGATTGGCTCTGAGTAGGTGATAAGCAATGTATTAAAGCTGGTGTATTTTGAGACAGTTTGCATAGGGCATCTGTTTGAGGACAGTGATCCTCTTTGTGAGGTAAGTCTGTGGACTTTCGAGTTGTTCTAGATGTCTTGTGAGGTACATACCAAACAGCCCATTGTATTAAGTCCTTCATGTTGGCCTGGATGTCAGAGTAGTAGACACAAAATAGGAGAGGACCCAGGACCAAACCCTGTGGGACTCCACTCATGACTGATCACCAGTCTGACTTGGAGACAACTACTTTCACACTGTGGATTCTATCTGTGAGTCAGTTTGCAGCCCAACTAGTGATATAGGTGTTGGGGCCTAGCTTAGTATGTGTTTCTATGATTCATGAGTAGGGAATGGTACCCTTTCTGGCCAGTACCTTACGTGTGGTCACCATCAATGTTGTGTATTCCTGACACATTAGTGGGATAATGTGAGGATTGGGGTCCCTACATTATACAAAGAGCATGTGTCCCAGACTTGTGATATTTGTCTCAAACTACATTAGCAGTAACAGCATTTGTACAACTTCCTCTGCTTATCTACTCACATTATTTGGATATCTCTGTATTGTCATGCTTTTGTCTACACACTTTGTCGGATTTGTTCCAGATTCATTGCACTAAAGGGATCTGAGCATACCTCTCTACTCCCAAGCTGTTTGCCGCATGCCCAGGTGTATGGCCCATATATTGGTTCAGTTCCACAGTTTATTTGTATTTGTCTGCTAAATTACTGTGAAGATCTCACAATTTATGTCAGTGAATAATGACATAACAGATCATTTCCCAGCCACATATCCTTCAGACGGTTCTGCTGACATGCACCCTTTTGGTGTACAACTGTTTAGTTCAGACAGCTGTTTTCTACATATGTCCCAATATGTGCCCCATTTCTCTCCCTTTGTACAGACATTTTCTACATATTTCTTTCTGTTAGATGTTGATAGTTATGCTTTTGGGTTATGCACTGCATGTATTGTGAGTACACATATATATTTTGTAATATATCTATCTATATATATATATATATATATATATATATATATATATATATATATATGTATATATATATATATATATATATATATATATATATATATATATATATATATATATATATATATATGTGTGTGTGTGTGTTTGTGTGTGTGTGTGTGTGTGTGTGTGTGTGTGTGTGTGTGTGTGTGTGTGTGTGTGTGTGTGTGTGAAGAGAGATGTATGTGTGTATATATATATATATATATATATATATATATATATATATATATATATATGTCTTCAGTCATATATTTATATGCGTATATGTATTTTACGTATGTACGTTTCCATATATATGTCTATATGCAACACATGATTGATTCTACACAGCTTTCACATGGTGGTGGTATACCTGTATTGCATGATAACTTTAGAAGAGCAACTGTGACTTGTACAGCTCAGATGGTGTACTGGTGTGGGGCTGTGATTGTGGCGTACAGGGTCCTGGGTTAATAACGTTGAAGTGACAATTTTATTTCCTTTAATGTTAAATAACCAGACTGCATGATATAGTAGGTACAACATCGTGATATTCGATGTCTCAAATGGCTTTGTTGTTGAGTGCTTTGACTATGGTGTACAGGGTCCTAGACTTGGGACTGACATATTTTTTCCATTCATTTAAATAACCAGACTGCGTGATATGTGAGGTAAACGTAATGCTATTCTACGTCTCCAATGGCTTAGTGGTTACATGCTTTGACTATGCTGTATGGGGTCCTAGAGTTGGGGCTGACATTTCTATTCCATTAATTAATATGGCCAGACTGCATGATATGGTTGGTAAAACATCATGCTGTGCTATGTCTCAAATGGCTTAGTGGTTAGGTGCTTGACTATGGTATATGGGTTCCTGGGTTAATGGGTTCCTGGGCTAAAAGCGTAGGACTGATGGTTTTATTTCCATTAATGTTTAATAATCAGACTGCATGATATTGTTAGGGAAACATCATAAACCTTTATTTTTCACATAGCTTAGTGGTTAAGCACTTTGATGATGGTGTATGGGCTCCTGGGTTAAACCCTTGGGACTGATGGTTTTATTTCCATTAATGTTTAATAACTAGACTGCATGATATGTAAGGAAAACATAATAAAATGTTATGTCTCACATAGCTTAATGGTTAAGTGCTTTAAGTATGGTGTATTGTCTCCTGGGTTAAACACCTGGGATGGATGGTTTTATTTCCATTAATGTTTAATAACCAGACTGCATGATTTGTTAGGAAAACAACATAACATTTTACATTTAACATCACTTACTGGTTAAGTGCTTTGACTATGGTGTATGGGCTCCTGGGTTAAATACATGGGACTGATTTTTTTTTTCCATTAATGTTTAATAACCACACTGCATGATATGTTAGGAAAAACATTATAAGGTTGCCTGTTTGATGTAGCTTAATGGTTAGGTTCTTTGATTATGCTGTATGAGGTCCTGGGTTCAAGACTGGTGGTTGACTTTTTTTTCCATTAATGTTAAGTAATCAGAGTGCATGATATGTTAGGAAAACATCATGATGTGTTATATTTGTAATGACTTAGTGGTTATGTACTTCTGACTATGTTGTATGGGGTCCTGGGTTCAAGTTTGTAAGGGCTGTTTAGTTTGTTGCTACACTTTATACTTTATTGAAGAGGGGGACTAATATAAAATAAATTTAACATGTGTGTTTTAACTATTTTGCTAGGGGTATGGACATTCTTTCTGCACCATTATCTTTGGAGGGGGGGGCTGTGTGAACATTAGGGGCTGACAAAGGCTTTGCATTGGCTTTGCCCTGCACACATTCTGGGGTAACATTTGATTATAGGGGTACAAATTGGACAATGTTTACATATTTGAAAAAAAAAAGCAGAAACAAACTAGGAATACAACATCAAGACTTGTTTTTAATAAGACAAATGGAAAGCTTTCAAGCATAAGCTCTTTCTCAATGCATAAAACAGCTAGCGTAATGGTCACGATAAATATTCAAATTAGCCAATAAAAAACAACATTCAATTAATTCAATTAAATATTTAAAACAGTCACAAGCATGATTAACCCATTCCTTTCAAAAAGATCAAAACAAGACAAAATAAAACATACAGATACAAACAGCCCGGTTAATATACTAAGTAATACAGTCATGCTTATATTTCAAAATAGGTTTTAAACTATTTCGTGAGTTCAGTCCTGAATAATCTACCTACTTACATTCTGCAAGCTCAGTCTGAAGTGTAATATCACCACCCCTTATACCTACATTTACAACTTGATCAACTCGAAATTTTATTTTATTATTTCTGTTTTTTTGTGCTTTTGGATACCTAGGAATACTTTGGTTCCTATACGAGATTTTATTCTTTGTTTACATATTTGCTTACATACTAGGGGACTTGTGTGTGTTTATGTGCTTGTGCAAACTTTTCTTTCTTTTTTATCCACGGACACTAATGCAGTGTCTGTGGATAAAACACTCTTGCTTTTGTAAGCCATCCATGCAGAGGGCGTGTATATTGTGAGAGCTCTGCTGTCAGACACACCCTCCTGCACTCGTACACAACTCCATGTCTGTGTAGCACTACAGCAGTGCACCTTCATTAATATTAAAGGCATGCTGCTGCTCTACACTGACACCGAACGCTCTGTGCAAGAAGAGCTTCTTCTTGCATGGAGCATACGTGAATCCCGGGGAATGTTTTCTAAAGTGCTATCTACACCTTTGTCATTTCTGGTAGCTGCACCATAAGCAAACCATCTATTGTTTGTTTTATGTAGTCTTTCAAAACTGCATGTGATTTCCTAAGCTGGAAAGGAAATCTGAGTGGTGGGTTTATGTGTGTGTGTGTGTGTGTGTGTGTGTGTGTGTGTGTGTGTGTGTGTGTGTGTGTGTGTGTAAGATTTCATTGGCAGTATCGGGTATTGTATGTGTGTCTGCAGGGACACAATCACAGCATGTGTGCCAGCACTATGTCCTGGCATACTGGACAGGTCTGAGCCATGGTGGAAGAGGATCTTATTTGTAACTGATGCCTAGTCCATGAGAGCTGTCTCTTTCAGTGGCTAAACTTCTAGTTCCATAACTCTGGCTTGAAGTCTGAGTGCTACCTAAACATGAATGTTGTTTGATGGACGAGGTATCATGACCACATCCAAGGCCAAGAACGTATGCATGACCTTACCTGGGTGTAGACATATCCACCACTGAGGTACCAGTAGAAGTGCTATTCCTGAGTGAGAGGGAACTTCCTCACTCACAGCCACATTGGCTGACATCTGATGTATCAGCAGACCAGCTTTGTTGATGCTGCCCATTCCCCAGCAGATGATCCACAACAGACACTGTGTGGTCCAGTGTGTCATTCATTCTGACCAAGGAGTTACACACCTGGCTCATGTCGTCATGTACGTCAGAATGCAAAACAAACAGCAGTCTTCCAGCCTCTTCCGAGGCCCTGGTGGAACTTGATGTGCCTTCACAATGGCTCTGCACATATATTGGGTTGCAGGTACTGAGACACTAACTTCAGGGGGAGGGTGGTAAGCATACCTTCTCTGAGCTCCCTTACCAGCACACCATGTGGTACCTTCTGCTCAGAATGGAAAGGAGGGGGATTCTACAATTTGTACACCTCGGGCTATCACACTACCCTGATAAACTGTATTCCCATCAATCTGTCCATTCTCAGATTTTTTTTTGTCATAGGTATGAGAAGGCATACTGACTTTGTCCATACTGTGGGGAGTGGATGAAAGGGCCACATTCCCTGTGCATGACATACCTCATATCAGAATGTGCCTGTATGTTCCTGCCATAATCTTCAGAGGATAAGGATCTCCCAACATCAGACACAGGTAGGTCTACAGTGCTGGTGACAGACAATGCTTCACCTGTGGGGGGGGGGTGTGTATATATATATATATATATATATATTTTTTTTTTTGGGTGCTAGCATGCCTGGCTGATGTTTTATATATAATTTCAGATTGCCCTGTGTATGGCATGCCAGCAGGACTAGCTATGATATTTTAAATAGGTTCTTACATGTTGATTTATGATCTGTTTGAACAGAATGTTTTAAAGACTTGAACAGTATCCTTTTACATATCTAACTGCACGTTTGTGAAGAGAGATTCTAAAGGCACACTGTCTCAGATTCAGCTGATCAGCAAATGATGGCATCAGAATGATGGCAGTCGCTATGTGTTACTGTCATAAGCTGAAAGACAGGAAGGAACTTTTGGAAAACAGCTGTTGGTTGAATTTAAAATATGAAATGAAAATTAGAACTGGAACAGTTGACAGACTAGTCTATAAAAGAGCCTGCTGATGTCAGTTACAGAAGTCAGTTGTCAGTTACAGTTGTCAGCTGAACTTTGAAGTTGACACCTCAAACGAAAAGGACTCATCAAGAACTGCAAGCCTGCCTTTGCTCTGGTGTAGTAATTTAATTTAGATTTGGGACAGTGTTATTAAGTTAGTTAGGAAATTATAACTAATCAGCTAGATCAGTTAGAGTTTTTCTGAATATTGGATCTCTGTCCAACAGTATTGATTTAATTTTCCTGGTGATTGAGTTCTGTTGGTTTATTGGGAATTACTGTTTTATATTTTTTATCATTTTGCTCAATATTAAGTATTTTTTTATTAACTTACATTGTCGCTGGTCAATCAGTATTTTTCTATAGTGATCTGAGAGTGCTTATACTTGCTTTGATAATTCCCAGGGCCACTCTGAAAGCTGGGCTGCTTAGGTCATTTGTTACTATTTGTTTTAATATTTAATTTTCATAGTTGGACACCCCTTTAGAAGGGCATGAAGACACTCTGATTAGTGGCAGCATTACTGTATTGTTTTGGGGAAGGGAACACCACTGGAAATCTGAGTTAGATTTTTCCAGAAGTGTATGGATATGCGAGATTTAATTTATTTAAGTGTGAGTGTATCAGAGGTCTTAAATTGGAACACATTGCTCTAAAGTGTGTAATAGCTAGTTACATTAGAGCTGGACAGAAGTATACAGTCCAGTCCCATGCTTTAGCTTGTGTTCCTATTGTGCTCTTAGGAGAAAATTGTGAAATAGTACTCCTGTTTAAATGACAGTCTCATAGTGGAGTCAGTAGAGAGGATTGAAGTTCTTAGTTAATGAACCAGGATAGTAAGGAGTGCTACATTGATGTTGACAGCCCGGTGGGATATTATCTGGATGTCACATTACTTGATGGTAGTTTGGTGGGATATTAACTGGACATCACATTAATTGATGCCAATGGTGAGGGATTTTTAATTGGAATTCAGTAGCCAGTGGGTAGTTGTCATTAAGGTGTTCACTCTCGACAGCCACAAAGAAAACATACAGAATCTCAGTTCATGACAGTTTTATTTATTTTTAGTTAGTTAGTCAGGGGTAGCAGGCAAAGATGTCAGCAGAAGACTATAGCAAGCTGACATAGTACCAGTTGGCTAAGGACTGTGAAGCCAGAGGACTGGTGTATGTTGACCTCACTAAGGAAGAAATGATTTCAGCCTTAGTTGCAACTTTAGCTCAGACCAGTCATTCAGAGGATATCCAGTTTTGTATTGGGGATGTACCGCCTGCTGAGACAGTGCAATCCATGTTTTCCTCAGAGGACCTGAAGATCCATCTGAAGTTAGAGAGACTGTGCCTGGAGGCCAAATGACTGGAGGATGAGGAGAAGCACCGTCAATATGAACTAGAGGCCAAAGAGAAAGTGTAAATATGAATTGGAGGTCAAATGACTGGAGACTAAAGAGAGACTGCATTTGGAAGCCCAACAACTGGAGTTCAAATATTTAGAAGCTAAGAAAAACTTTTGAGGGACTGGCAGAACGTTTGGTGAGGGAACAAGCACTCAGTACTTTGCCTGATGACATGAGAATCTGATTAGCAGACAGAGAGTGTAACTATGTGGAGGAGTTGGGGAGAAAATGGGATCTCTACTTGGCAAGCAGAGCACCAATGCATAAGAAAGGGATATCCAATGCTGCACATGGATGTAAGTGAACCCATGAGGGGCAGTCTAAACCACTCCAACAGGATACACCAGTAACAGGGTAAACTACTAGTCCAAGTACAAGGTTAGGGATTAGAAGTTTCAAGTGTAACCAGAGGGGCCACATAGCAGTCAAATGACCATCAAGTAAGGTGAGAAACAGAAGGTGAGGGAGTCAGCAAGTGGTGATGATAAACTCCCAGTGGTAAGTTGTTTGGAAATGGCAGGGATGTCAATCTATCACCAAAATTTATATCCTATCTTAGAAGATGGTAAACAGGTTACTGATAAGAGAGACACAGCTTCTGATATAACCAGTATGAGGCCTGCAATGGTTATAGGAGACCATGTGCAGGTGGTCATTGCATCTCAATTCTAGATGAACCTAGATGCAATTGATGACAGGAGTAGTATAAGCATACATATGACTATCTATTACAAAGGTGGATATAAAAATATTTGAATAGGATACTTGGGCTATTACTACTGAAAATCCTCTGGAGCCTATCTACCTGTGCCCCAACATCCAACACTGCACTGTGAAACTGTGATGAGCTGCCTGGCTCCCTGGTTGATGACAGAAGTTCTCCATCTTAAAAAGCAGTGGTTCACTCAGATTGCTAGATTGCTCACCACCATTTGCCCTTCACTCATATGCCACTGTCTGTACTCTGAATTTGGCCTTGTAAATCATGCCAAAGACCATTTCATTTACATGGCCCTGGCCACCGATAGCACTGAAATCCTCATACACTGCCCACCAGACATGGACATGGAAAGGCTTGTGAAAAGGCATGTGTATCAACAAACAGAAGGCCTGTAGTATCACCTCATTCTCAGTCTCTGAGAAATGAGACTTCTGTAAGGACAGCTTCAAAACAACAGCTTCAATAACAGGCTTTTACAATGTTGAATCCACAACATATGAAATATAGAGCTTTGCTGTTGTAAAAGTCAAGTGGTGTAATCCACAGCTTTAAAACATGTGGATGTCATAAAAACAGAAAAAAACAAACATAAAAGTGAAGACCCTTCTGATGTAAACAATGAACAAGCGGTTTCAGCTTTTTCAAGCCTTCTTTAGATCCAAGTAGGTAAGCTGGGTTCAGTGTTTAAAAGTTGGTATCATCCATGGTATCATCATCCATGTGCAGTGAATAATGAATGTTAACCAATCAAGTTAGTCCATTGGTACACACCTCCATAGCTTGAAGTTAAAACTCTTTATTTAAAACTCTTTGTTTAAAACAACATGACAGTTTGACGTTTCTAATACAGACTCAGACATATTTTCAGAAGGAATATTAGTAAAATCTTTTCAGTAGGTTCTAGTTAAAAGAACAAGCTCTGCATAAAAGCCAAGATTTGAGAGAAAAAGGTGAAAAATATAAAGATGATCATTTAGGGCGCTTCTTTTTATTTCATTTCAACAGTTTCTTTGGGACATCAGAGCCTAAGTCATTATACCTAAGGTTTCTGGCAATGAAAACAGGTCATAAGTGAGCATAGCTCATTGCTTGTCTCTTTTTAAGAAAAGGTTTTAAGGGAACACAGCCATTAAGGCCAGGGGGGTTATCTGCCCTCAGCCACATTATCTATTTGGCTTCCTCCCTCTCAGTCAGATTGGTCAGGTCTCCTTCTCTGGAAGTAAAATGTATCTTTGAAATGACCATGAAAACAAAGCTATGTCCCTCATGCTCACGTAAATGAAGGAAAAGAGAATTTGTTTCCTTTCTGTTACGTATATCAGATTGATGTTTGAGAATTCTTTCCTTTAGCTTTATATTAGTTTTTCCAACATAAAATGCTGCGCAGGAAGTGCAGGTAGAGGTAGCTATGTAAACAATATAGCTGGTTAGACAATTAGCTAATCCATGAAAAACAAATGTCTGTTTTGTAACCGGATGCTTAAATGTGTTGCTACAATTGATTACATTGCAGACCTCGCAGAAGCCACATTTCTTTGTTCCTGATGAATTATTATTCTCTTTGTATGAGTTTAGGTGTATGTGTGTGGGTTGCTGTTTGTTTGGTGTGTTTGTGTTGTGTGTATGTGTGTCCCTAGGAAAAAAATTGTGTTCCGAATGTTCAATGTTTTTTTTTCGATTGCTAGGGTTCGATATTAGAACAGTCAACATTTTAAATGTTCGGTGTTCTAATATAGACCCCAAACACTGTGGTGATATGGGACCAAGGATGGAGTCATATGCTCTACTTGTCATTAAGTTTTACTTGTAGTATGTAAGTAGTATGTAACAGTTTGCTATGTTATAAAATTTGGAGATGCAGTACTTAATATAGTTATTCTAGAATATTCATTAAGTTCATTCTTGCTAACGATGAGCGATTCAGTTTAAAGTTTCATTACTTTGTATCCAACAGTAACAAGCGGAGCTCTCTGAAATGTTACAAACTCTCTGAAGGTTCCGGTGCCATTTGATTGTCATTAGCTTTTCATCATTTGCCATTATGTCTCTGGAAAATTAAAAATATGTTCTTCATTTTACAATAACTGATCAAGGTTTTTACCATCCTAGCAGCTTGAATGCGATTAATTCATGCATGCATTTTCAAAATAGCTTTCAAGACAATGGGTGACATTTGAAAGCTTCTGTACATTTACCATTGTAGTTAACCACATACCAGCATTTTAATACTCCACCAATAATGTAGGATATATTTGTGCTTTCAGAAATAACACTGTGCAGAATTCATGCTGTCAGAAGATATACATTTATGTCTATTATACATGATTATATGTAAAACATTGTTGAAAACTAACTTGCATGAACCTATTGATACAATATATAACCTAACTCTTTAACAGCACTACTTTTGCTAACACAAATGTAAGTGTAGGGTCTCCTGAATGCATATTTCTGCATGTCTGTGAACCACTGCTGTTTCAATGCCCCAAATCTATATGTCACACGCCTCTCAAATGTATGTCACCTGAATGTCACTTCCATACAGCTCATGTCGTCTGAAAAGGGTCCATGGCCTAGCCAACTCCCCGGTGAACAAAGTTAAGTAAACAAATAAAAGCCATATAAATGACAGCTGCAAGTGCAGATGTTGCATTTACATGGTTACTATTTATTCCTTAGTCTATTGAAGTAGTGTCTAAGAAACATATTCCTTTTCATATTGTTATTAATAGATGTTTCAGAAGCCATGGTGGTACAGCGGTAGCATTGTTGCCTCACAGCAAGAAGTTCTCCTGTTCAATTCTCGGCTGGAGTGCCTTCTGTGGGGAGTCTGCATGTCCTCCCCATGTTTGAGTGGCTTCTGAAAGACATGCGTGAATGGGTGTGCTGTTGCTGAAAGTTGGGCATCGGGTTGGCAACTTGGCAACATAAAAATCTACTGCCAATCATTAGCAGACCAGTGTTCTGCTGTGGCATCCACTAACTGGGAAAAGCCGAAAAGACAAACAACATTAATAGATGTTTCAGAAGAAGATTGCCAGACGTAATGCCATATATATGATAACTCAGTGAAGACAGGACAGGTGTAGTCTAAAGTAAATATATAAATGCATACCTTTACATATCTGTATATACATCAAGTGGCAGTTTTGTTGAACTAGATGCAATTTATTGACATGTTCCCATTGTATCAAGTGGTATTTCTCTTTCCTTCTTTGCTATATTAATATAACTATGCAGTGGTAGTGTAACTAATGTGTTATGGATCTTGTTTTTTTTTTAATTGTGTTTGGGCAGTTACTTTTAGTTTCTGTTGTGGATGAGATTGTGTGTGATTGCAGATTAGAGCTGTAAGTGTGAGTTCCATCTATCTGCACTATTGCACAGTTGCTGAGGTTGTATAGGCAAAGATGTAGGAGGCTTGTCCCCCTAAAAAAAAATGCTTCTGGAGACTTTGTAATTTTATTTTGCATTGGCTTTGGTATGTGTTTGTGTGTGTGTGTGTGTGTGTGTGTGTGTGTGTGTGTGTGTGTGTGTGTGTGTGTGTGTGTAGGTTCACTGCAAGTGAGTGATACACAATTTGTTAACCCCTGCACCACTGACTGAAACTCTGCAATTCTGAGCTCAGTGCAGTAACAAGATACTGAATTTGTCCCTTGGCTGACCAGTGGTGAAGACTGCACTGGTGCTTTTCTGTGGTAAAGGAATGGGAGACTGCTGAAGTCATCCCCCTGCAGGATCCAGGATAGAGCTCATTTAGCAGTTTTATTAAGAATTGATCAGATAACCTCAACATACCTTTTATGACATTTCTGAGAAGTGAAGAAATTTGAGACCATTGAATTTGCCCAACCTTCTGCATGCAGGGCTAATGGCAAGTCTGTTTATTAGTTTCTCTGGGTCAGCAATCAGTCAAGGTAGTCTTGATGTGCAATATCTCAATAAACAGTGATCACACACACACACACACACACACACACACACACACACACACACACACACACACACACACACACACACACTATAGTTCCTGTCACTGAACTGAAAATGAGCTAGTAAAAGAAATAATCTGAAGAGCACAGTCTCATAGGTCACAATTGCTAGTGCATCAGAATTCAAAAGTGCCTCAGAAATATTGAATGTTTCAGTATTCTGTGAGTGTGTGTGTGTGTGTGTGTGTGTGTGTGTGTGTGTGTGTGTGTGTGTACCTGCTACTGCTATGGTTAATGTCTGGAATGGTGCTACAGTTTGGATTAGGACTGTGCATCTTGTTTAGTGTTAGGTGCCTAGTTAGGGTCATGGTCACCATTATGGTTATGGTTTGAGTTGTGGTTTGCATGCATGAGTAAGGTGTTGCATGCAGTGTGAAAATCTGCCTAAGCTCACTTTCTAGCTCATAACACTGGAGTGGCTGACACACCTTCTTATCACACTACTTTTCCACTAGAGTAGTGTATATCTGCTTGATAGCCCCCTTTTCTGCTTGCCTAAACCTGCATCTGTCTTTCTCACCTCAAAGAGATGTCAGTTGACCTCTCTTCCTATTACCTATATATTACTCCCAAAACCTCTCTCTGATTCACTACTGTCTCCTCTCAGCTTGCCCTTTGTTTCCTAAAATATTTGTAATATATCAACTGCACAGTGACAACAAAAGTATTCAAATTTTTATGCTGGCAGTTTGCAGCCATTCATGTTATAAACCCAACATTGTTTTGTGACTACCCTCTGGAAACCACTTTAGCACCCACAACCCCACACCACTATCATCAACAACTACAGTCATTTAAGTCATGGTAGTTGACCGTGTTAGTGTGCCAGATTTCCCACTTTATGCCTCTGTTCTAAGCTTTCTTCTGTATGGTTTTCTGATCATACTCCACACTAACACTATCTAGTCAAGGGAGGTGCCCTTACCCTACAATGTTATGTTCCTTTCAAACATCATATATCTACTCTGATATTTTTCTTGATGTTTTACACTGCAACCACATCCATCATTCTTTCCCTTGCCAAAGGACTGATTTCTTCCAAATATTGAATTCTTACCTACTTATCCAACAGGGGAAAACTTTATGCTCTTTCCTTCTCACATTTTTCTTAAGGACCTGAAGAATGCATCACCTTGACGCCTCCTTAGCCACTTCAGCTTTATTATTTTCTTCACTGTCCCATATCACCAGAGTCTCTTTGGTAACTTGGTCACTCTTATCCTATATTTCTGTAGCTGCTCCTAGGCATCCCTTAGCAGTAGTAAGGGTTTCTTTTAGTGTATTGTCTAATACTATCCACATATAGAGCTGAACATGTGAAGGCATCTAAATAATCATGTGCACCTGGCCTTGCACCCCTAGATTACTTCAATGTGTGAATCCTCCTGTTAATTTGAGATTAGCTCCACATGGCTGTCCTCCACCTGCCCCCTCAGATTAGTTTCTCATCTAAAACTTGCCCTTGCCTCCCCAGATTAACTCCAAATATGCATACTCCCCTTGACCCCAGATAAGCTCCATGTGACTGTTTCCCCCTTACCCTCAGATTAACTCCATACATAGAACTTCCCCTTGCCTCCTCAGATTAGACCCTTGTGTGCATCTTCCCTTTCAATTCTCTGATTAGCTCCAAATAAGCATATTCCCCTTGCCCCCCAGATTAGCTACACTTTGAATCTTCCCCTTGTCCCCAAGGATTAGATCCACAGATGCATGATCCTCAGGTCTTCTCAGATTAGCTCTACATATGCAGCTTCCCTTTGCCACAGGTTAGGTTCATCATGTGTGCATCCTCCTTAGGCCTTCTCAGATTAGCTCTACATATGCAGCTTCCCTTTGCCCCAGAACAGGTTCATGTGTGTATCTTCTTTAGATCTTCTCAGATTAGCTCTAGATATGCATCTTCCCCTTGCCTCAGATTAAGATCAAGTGCGCATCCTCCTTAAAGCTTCTCAGATTGGCTCTACATATGAATCTTCCCTTTGCATCATATTAGGTTCACATGTCCATCTTGTTTTTGCTCTTCAAATTAGTTCTTCACACCTGAAAGAGTGTTATTTTGTTCACTCTACTACTCCTCTATTCACCATCTGTCATGTTGTTTCCTTTATTTTGAACTTTGTAATCAGTTTCATTATGCACTGTGGTATCTCTATTGGTTTAGGAACGCTTTCAGGGCAGACAGTACATGGCTTGTGTCAGTACGTATTGTCAGAGAGCACTCAGTGCCAGACCAGACTTGTACCAATTCTTCAGTGCCATTTTTAGTTGCTTGCAATGATTTAAATCAGATGACTTACATTGTAATTACACATGGCTAAATTAATAGTGGGATTCACAGAGCTGAAACTTCAGGCCTCATATCTTAGACCATCTTAGACCATGCTGCAGGCAATTTAAAAGGATGTTTTTTTTTCTATTTAAATGCAATGCTTTTCCAATGGTAAATATTAATCTTTTAATATGATGCCAGGCCTTTACTTTCTGAAGTGAGCCTTCTAGCAGCTTACATTATTGGTTTTCTACTGACCGTATTGAGAAAGGTTTGCTGATTATCTGACCCAGCAAGCATAGCATTTGCTTAAGCTATCTGCAAAAAAGAAGGAGGCACGTAAGTAAAATGCACTGTATTCTGCAGAGTATGTTTGCTGTATCATTTTAATACAGCAGATGTAAAAAATGCATTTATCATTGTACACCAAAATAAAATGCTGACAGCAATAGGAAGACTTAGCTGGCTGCTGAGTGGTAAAGTCATAATGCAAAGAACAACTTTGAAATGGCAAGTACTGTTTGATCAAATCTGATTTTTGGCAACCACTAAAAACAGTTTCATGCAAGAATGAATGCACTGTTTGCACAATACATTTGCAGAACAGAATCTGTAAAAGTTTTTTTATAGTCCATTAATTCCATTTCATTGCTAACTGGGTACATAGATATGCTCTAGAACGTACTCTTAATTGCCCATTCTCAGTTTAAGCATCAAACTGAGCAAGAGCAGTCTGTTTCAGATGGCTTCTTCTGCTTGACTGACAGATTTTAATGCATTTTCCTCATAGCTGCATCTGTCAGGGTTTAAAACAATATTATGCAACAGAAACCATATAGCTCTTTAGGTTTGTATTGCTAGCTGTATGTTGTTAATAAATTATTATTATATTATTGCTTAGTCATCATCTGTAAATTGTTGTATGATTGTAACTGTTGCTTGAAGAAAACAAATGTTTTTGACCTTTACTTTGTCAGATATTTATTTATTTTGCTTTGTTCTCTAGAGTGAAGGGCAACACTATACCTTCTGGCATGAGAGCAATAATGTATTTGTCGCATTCCTTAGTTAACTGGTGATGCCAGTAACTCTGCTGTAATGTAGGCAAGCTGGATTGCCTTTGTTTTCAACCATGTATGCAGATCCATCCTATCCTTCCAGCTGCATACTCTTTTCACTTAAGATGGTTTAACTAGTGGCCCTCATAAAATAATCCGTTTTAATCTCTCTCTCTCTCTCTCACTATGTGTGTATATATATATATATATATATATATATATATATATATATATATATATATATATATATATATATATATATATATATATATATATATATATATATAAATATATATACATATTTATGTATGGTAGCAATTCATTTGGCTGAGTATTCATGTGCTCCGCTAAGAGAACTTTGTAGTATTTTTATCCAATGTTCATTTTACTGAATGTCCAGATTGCCAAATCAATGTTTTGCAGAAAGAGTTAAGCTGATAGGTATTTGAAATGCAATTGCTTGTGTGAGTGCTACGTTTGGAATAAGGGTAATGTAAAGGGATACACTGACTTTTGTGTCTATGTGTTTAGTGTCTGCACCTGACTTTTGTAGTATTGTTAGGGGAAAGCGTGTTTTAGTAGGTAAGGTGCAAACCTGGGATTAAGATTAGCACAAATGAGTAACAGTGGGTTGGTCGGCAGGGATATATGAATAAATGGGTGGAGGGTGGCAAACCCCCAGTCCACGACCCTCACTTCGTACCTGCATTATACCTTCTGAACTACCATTTCTGATGTCATTGTTAGGTATTTGTGTGTGTGTGTGTGTGTGTGTGTGTGTGTGTGTGTGTGTGTGTGTGTGTGTGTGTGTGTGTGCACGTGTGCGCATGTGTGCGTGTGTGCGTGTGTGTGTGTAATTCAGTGTTTTGCAGCAACGGGTTATCTGGTTCAATTCTTGGATGATTGAAGATTACGAATGTTAGAATAATGTTGTAGAAGATTTTTTTAGGGAAGGTACATTGTCAGGATTGTGCATTATTTTGTGAGCCATTAGTAATTGGTTATAGTTCATAACATGAGATAGTTTCAACCAAGAAAGATTTTTGAGGCATTGACAGTGATGGGTTGAATGTGTGGAATCTGTTGCAAATTTGGCAATCTTATTGTAACATGACTCTAATTTACTTAGTTCTGACTTTTTGAGGTTGGTAAGTATGGGGGATGCATATAAGAGTGAGGAGAGAAGGTGGGTTTTAGCTTTGGCTATTCTTGCAATGTCTGTTAAGAATTTTTTGTTTCTATACATTATTCCCATTTTCTTGTGAACCTTTTTGATTGTGTTACAAATGTGTATGTCAAATTTTAGTCTGTTGTTGATTATGATGCTTAACAGTTTTGTTTGGGAATCCTGAAAAATCCTAGTATTATTACTGGCAGTGATATAAAAGTTCGCTGGAAGGTTAGTAGGTTTAGATGGATGAAAGATAAGTTTAGTTTTATTAGGGTTGAAAATGAGTTGTGAGTTTGCTAGCCATGTTTCATTATCAGAGAAGCCTTTTTGTGTTACTGTAAGAAGTTGAGATATTGTGGATGCTGTACATACGAGGGTTGAATCATCTGTGTGTTGTATGATAGATGCTTGACAGGAGGCAGCATTAAGATTATTTATGAATATGCTGAAGAGGAGTGGCCCTAGGATTGAACCATGAGGGACTCCAAGTGTAACAGGAAGGAGTAGGGATATATCTTGCTTCCATTTCACAGCTTGCTGGTGGCTAGATAGATAACATTGAAACAAGTTAACAGCATCAGCACTGATATTAAGATTATTCAGTGTGGACAGTAACTCAGGATGGGAAACTGTATAGAATGCTTTAGACATGTTCAAAAAGACTGAAGACACTATTTTGCCATCATCTCTGAATTTATTTATAGTATTAGTGAAACTTAGACGTGCTGTAGTAGTGCTATGATGTGGTCAGAATCCATGCTGAGATGAGAATAGATTATTGTTTAGAAGGTGTTTAAGAAGTTGAAAGTGGATACATCTTTCCAGAATTTTAGAAAGTGGTGAATGTATAGCAATGAGCCCATAGTTTGTTAGTTCTGTTGAATTGCCTCCTTTGTGTAAGGGTGTAATATATGCGATTTTCCAAATAGCTGGGACATACTGTTCTGTTATAGAACAGTTTGTAAGTATTGATACAGGGAAGGCAATACCATCTGATGTTAATTATAGATATTCTGCTGGCAAGTTATCTGCTGGCAGTGAAGTGGGTTTCAACTTCTTTAATAGTTTTGCAATAGTTTGTTTTGAGACTGTCTGAAATGAGAATGCATCTACAAAATTGCTTGGATTGTTGGGTCTTGTCAATGGGGGATACTTGCTATTCTTAGTGCTAAAACACTTTCAGTGAAAAATATGTTAAAATTGTGCATCGATATTGTATGTACTATCAGGTAAGTTGGGGGGGGGGGGGTTGTGGTTATGTTTTTGTATGTATGGTATGTTATTGATTGTGTTCCAGAATTTTTGTGGATTCATTCTGTATTTCCATTGTAAATTAGAATAGTAGTGTTGTTTGTCTAGTTTAATTTGATGTTTGGCACTGTTTCTTCATTGCTGGTAAATTAAATGGTTTTAGAAGGATGTATTTTTAGCCCAAGTATGCCATGCTTTGTCCCTTTGTTTTAGGAGGGTACGGGTCTCATGGGCTAGCCATGGTATGTAGTTGGCTTTGACACAAACTGTTCTTGGAGGTGCAAGTCTGTTTAGGATAGTAAGGAAGGTGTCAGTGAAGTGTTGCACAGCAGCATCTAAGGCCAGTTGGTTTATAATAGTAAGGAAGGTGTCACTGAAGTGCTGCACAGCAGCATCTAAGGCCAGTCTGTTTATAATAGAAAGGAAGGTGTCATCGAAGTGCTGCACAGCAGCATCTGAGGCCAGTCTGTTTCTAATAGTAAGGAAGGTGTCACTGAAGTGCTGCACAGAAGCATCTAAGGCCAGTCTGTTTATAATAGTAAGGAAGGTGTCATCGAAGTGCTGCACAGCAGCATCTGAGGCCAGTCTGTTTATAATAGTAAGGAAGGTGTCATTGAAGTGCTGCACAGCAGCATCTGAGGCCAGTCTGTTTATAATAGTAAGGAAGGTGTCATCGAAGTGTTGCACAGCAGCATCTAAGGCCAGTCTGTTTATAACAGTAAGGAAGGTGTCATTGAAGTGCTGCACAGCAACATCTAAGGCCAGTCTGTTTAGAATAGTAAGGAAAGTGTCATCGAAGTGCTGCACAGCAGCATCTAAGGCCAGTCTGTTTAGAATAGTAAGGAAGGTGTCACTGAAGTGCTGCACAGCAGCATCTAAGGCCAGTCTGTTTAGAATAGTAAGGAAGGTGTCACTGAAGTGCTGCACAGCAGCATCTAAGGCCAGTCTGTTTATAATAGTAAGGAAGGTGTCACTGAAGTGCTGCACAGCAGCATCTAAGGCCAGTCTGTTTATAATAGTAAGGAAGGTGTCATCGAGGTGCTGCACAGCAGCATCTAAGGCCAGTCTGTTTAGAATACTATGGAAGGTGTCATCGAAGTGCTGCACAGCAGCATCTAAGGCCAGTCTGTTTAGAATACTAAGGAAGGTGTCATCGAAGTGCTGCACAGCAGCATCTAAGGCCAGTCTGTTTAGAATAGTAAGGAAGGTGTCATCGAAGTGTTGCACAGCAGCATCTAAGGACAGTTGCTTAATGGGAGTCCAGGATATTTTTTCAAGAATATTAAGTAGAATCTGTAAGCTGAAATTTTCCTTATTACGAACTGGGCAGAAGTTGATTAGTTTAGTAGGGTTATTATGATTTCTCAGTAGGTAGGTTCTAAAGTGGTCACTTGATCTGGGAGACATCCTGCTATTTGCTAATACTGAGGTTTATTAGTTAAGAACCAGTCCAAAATAGATTGTTTATCTGTTTTCTTCTCAATTCTAGTTTGGTGAGAGATCATTTTAGTGAAACCATGGAGGTTTATGTAGTTATGAGGATTGTCAGAGTTACATGTCATCAAGTCTGTGTTAAGGTCTCCTGCAATAATGGTTTACTATGATATAGCTTTTGTGACATTTTGGAGAATGACTTTGAATGTACTGGAATTGTTTCCTGGAGGGATGTAGAAGGCTATTATATATATATATATATATATATATATATATATATATATATATATATATATATATATTTGTTCTGGTTTAGTTGTAGTCTGGTAATGAGTAGCGCTGCATTATTAATGTTAGCAATACTTATGTTTACAGCTTGTAAGTTGAGCGTGTTCTTAGAGAGAATTGCTACACCACCACCTTTTTTTTCTGTTCTATCAGCTCTTAGAATATTGTAACCAGGTGAGGCTATTTCTATATCTGGTATATGTGGTTTCAACCAGGTTTCAGTAAGGATGGTAATGTCTGGGTTGTAATGGGAGAGAGTCTAATGGAGTTCATGTATTTTATTCAGCATGCTTCTAAGATTTAGGTTTAGTAGTATTATTTCAGATCTTTTATGTGGAGTAGGTAGTTTGATTTGCATTGGGGAGTTTAATGAAATCATATGTTCGGGGCCTGGGTTTGGGTGGATATCACCACTAAGCATAAGTTTGGCTGCTATGTGACTTTGAAACTGAAAAAGTTTGAATAGTTTTTTTGTGGGTTGTAAAGGAACTATTATGGAGGCTTTCATTTGTAAAGAGTATTCAGTGTTGTTTCTGGTCTATGAGTGTGGTTATAAACAATGATAGGGACACATAAAAGCTATTAGTTGTTGTTAGGGTAAGGTGATTAAATGCTGTTGCTTGCTTAATATACTGATGTCTAGTTAGAAATGGTAAGTGGTGAGATTATCTGTAATCATGAGGAATAAAATTAATACAAGACCATGTACAAGCATGATAGTATTTGTGTTTGATAAATTATTTGAAAAATTATCAGTACTGAGAGAAGATAAATTCTTGTTTGTTACGGTACTGGTATATTACAATGTCACATATTCAAGGTTAGGAGTTATGTATGAAATGTTTGGGGTATTTACTGGGTATGTTTCTATTGGGTAGTCACTTTTATGTGCTTGTGCAATGTATTGTAGACAGCTAGTAATTTGTAATGGGAGGGGTTAGTTGTAATTACTATAGCAGATTGGGTGATTTGAATTCTGGTGGGTGTGGTTTTGTTAAGTTAAATTACAGGTATTAGGGGAGGGTGGGATATGGAACAGCGAGGGGAGTGGAGTGAGCCCGAGGATCCAAGCAAAGGCAAGTTTGTGTGTAAGAAAGACAATCAGAATTGACCAAGAACTACTGTGAAGCTGTAAGTTATTTCTTTACCATTTATCAGGTGGAAAACAGCATAACCTTGTATCTATAGGCTACTGTGCTCTCAATTAAATTAACAAACACACAAACACAGTATTAGATCCGTTATGGATACTTTTTGCTAACAGAAGGGAATAAAAGAGAAATTGAAGGTGAGTGTGTGTGTGTGTGTGTGTGTGGGGGGGGGGGTGCTGCTCACACACCAAAGCTGAGTGCTCTCCAGGGGATAATGAATATTAGCTCAAACAGGTAGACACATACACAAAGTTAACTTTAGCTGTTTATGTTTGCAGACAGCTCAGACCCAGACTGTGCTTTTCATATAAAAATGTATCCTCCATTTGGATTAAAGATAAAGGTGTTATTGCAGCTGATTACTTAGAGTGGTGTTAGATCTAGAAAAGAAGAGTACAGAGAGGAGTAAGTACTTTTAAGTTGGTAAAGATACATTATAAAGACTACAAAACAAACTGTGCAAATAGCTACTACATACAGGAAAATGTCTTGAATCAACTACTAGTATATGCAGATACTGAGCCAATTGGATAACACATTTGTGAGAATGGACCTCAACTGACAGGTATGCAGTCACAGATAAAAATATAGTGAGAAGCACTCTGTCCTGAGTCTCTATTGTGATTCTATGCACCACTTACACCACAATTATATAGATGTAATTAGACATCAGTACGAGCACAATACATGTACAGGAATGTTATTAGTTAACAAGGTGCAACTATGCAAATAGCACATACAAATAAAAAATGTGCAGACAAACACATGCTAGCATGCCATAGTAACCTCCAGTAATACAGCATGCATCATATTAAATGTCTGTGGAACGCAATTCAACATAAATAAGCATATACAGTTTTAAAACACTTACTGGACAGACACTGAGCTCTTCACGGGGCCAGTAGCTGGGTGGTTGTAGTTTTAAAAATGATGCCTGCCACAGGTACTTAAAACCTTTAAGTGTATTTGAATGTTTTTGGAATAGAAGCATACATCATATTACCCATATCACATTTGGCAGGTTCTTAGATCTGATATCATAATTTCAGATGTTCTGTCTTATCAATTGGAAAGGCTATCATGGCTGTGGGAGTGTGAATAATATTATAATTATTTAGGGTTAGGTAATGAGGACACTGACCACCATTCTTTTTTGTATGATCAAGGGATGAGATTGATTGGAGTATAGGGAGGTCCACCTCCAACCTAAACAGTCACTAGTGAGTCTATTCTAGTTGTAGGTTCAGCAGAATCCAAGGGTGTTTTCCTAGCATAGGAGATGGACCTAGATCAGTTGGATGGAGGTATCACAGCATGAGAACAATGCAGGGTTGGCAAAGTTGGACAGGAGACACAATGCAGCTCATCCTAGAGAATCTGGGTGCTACTGTCTTGCAACAGTAGGAAAAGTTCCAAGCTAATCAGGCAGGCTAGAATTTGTCAATGTATTAAGCTGGAGAAGGCCCACATTGTCTTTTTACAGGAAACTAAATTGAAAGTAAAGAATGTAGGAAAATTCAAGTTGAGGGAGTTACTTTATGCAGATCATAAGCCAGAAAAGGGGGGTGGGAGATTCAGAGGCATTTTTATAATGTTCCACAAAGCTCTGCACATGGGCATAAATTCTTTGATGATTAGTGATAGGGGTAGATGGGTAATATGGGAGGGCAGCATCAACTGAGAAGACTGAATGACAGGTAATATTATGCTATGAACAATGAAAATAGGGAGTTTTTTTTAGGAGTTTGGGGTAAATGGCAGGGAGCACAAATCCTGTTAAGGTTTATGTGTTATGTGGAGAATTTAACCTAGTACTATGCTACCAAATGCTGGGTGGCCGCGGTAGTGCAGCGGTTAGCATCGCCACCTCACAGCAAGGGGTTCTCCAGTTCGATCCTCAGCTGGGGTGCCTTCTGTGTGGAGTCTGCATGTCCTCCTTGTGGTCACATGGGTTTGCTCTGGTTTCCTTCCACATCCCCAAAGACATTCTGTAGGTGGATTGGACACTCTAAATTGGCCCTAGGTGTGAGTGTGTGTGTGTGCCTTCCGTGGAAGTTTGGGCACCATGCTGGCAACTTGACACCATAAAACTCCAATACCAATCATGAGCAGACAGATGATCCGCTGTGGCAACCCCTAACTGGGAAAAGCAGAAAGAAAAAGACTGTGCTACCAAATACTGGATAGCAGGGTGGATAGACTGTATGGCAAGAGGGAATAGCCTAAAAACAGCCAGACATGTGTAAAGGAATGTGGTATATAACTAGTGTGACAGATTAAAGCAAGAGCAACATCAGGAAGAAATGGTTCCTTCTTTTTCAATGAACCTGATGGTACTTGGTAGTAGATTCGATTATATTTTTATACAAGATATTCATAAATATAGATTACCATCATAGGAAATTCATAAAATAGGACTCTATAACCATGCCCCAATAATGGGCTAAATTAACACGTGAGAAACTGCTGTCATGTATAAACACTGATGCTGGGCACATTCTAAGTGGAGCACTGGCATGGGGAAGGTAGAGTGAACAAAAGTAGTGGAGGATGTGCTCAGTAGAAATCCCTAAGTGAAGCGATTGCTGATCAAGATTTGGAGGGAAGGATGCAAGGTAGCTGTTAGAGGGGACATTATGTATAAAGAAGGTCTGAGGAGTAGAGAAAGGCAAGCTATATTGCAGCAGAAGTTAGGTGAGTTAAAGAAAGTATGAAAGAGGATTATAACAGATCCAGATGACTTAGCAGCAGCCAAATTAGCACATAAACTTAAAATCAATAAAGATATAATAACAATTAGCAAGGTGGAAGTAGAATTGATGAGAAAAGAACAATTGTGGTGGCTGCATAAAGAAGAGGATGCTAAGTGTATGGCATGATTCTTTAAATAAAGACCTGGTAATATGGTTATCATGTGTATTGGGAACCAGGCATGGGAGGTTGGTGTTACAGGAGATGATGATATACGGGATTTGTTTTGTAAAATTTATGAGTCCTTATGTGATTTTAACTTGTGTGATGTGAATATGGAGTAAGATTGGCCTTTTTAACAGCTAGGAATAGGCAGGTCAATGAATCTCAAAGGGACATGCTTAACAAGTCAATTACAGATATAGAAGAAATAAGTAAGGCTGTGTCAAGTATAAAATTGAATAGAGCCCTTGGTTTAGACCTTTTATTTCACAGAGTTTTACAAATGGGGTGGTAACTAATTAAGGACATGAGCTTATAATGCTGTACAGTTTTGTCATGAGGAGGACTTGGTATCGGACCAGGTGATGATACTGCCCATGGGTTGTAATGATACTCCTGCATACATGGACGTTAGTCCTATATCATTAATTAATACAGACAGGGAAGATCCTAATGAAAGTATTAGCAGCTAGGCTTGAGAGGTTTCTCCAAGACATGATTGTGGTGGGATAAAATGGATTTGTGAACAGTTAGGATATTTGAGCTAATTGCTGGAAGCACTTTCATTTTTGCATAGCCTTCAATGGGGATCTTTTCCAGAATCAGAGATGTTTCTTTTTGACATTAAAAAGGCATTCAATACAGTGGAGTAGAAATTCTTGTTTAGGGTGGTATAGGAGAGGAACTTCGTTAGAGCATTTCTAAGTTGATTGAAATCCCTGTATCCTGCTCCAAAGTTCCAGGTTTTTGTAAATAGAGGTCTACCTAGGGCAGGCTAAAGTGAGATCAGAACAAGGCAGGGGAGTCCCATGTATCTGTTGCTGTTTGTATTAGTGATACAAGAGTCAGCATGGAATGTAAGATCCTTCTTGGAAGGGTAATCATATGGGCTAGGCTTGTAAAGGCTCCAGGGCCATTAGCCGAGTGTACACCTGTAAACCTATGAAAAGATATGAATGAATAACAAGCTTATTTCTGCTTTTTGCAGATGATTGTAAGTTGAAAAGTACCAAGGTCATAAGGGTATTGAGGGGAGTGTAGGAGATCTTCCAGAGGTTTAGGAAGATATCTGGCTTAGTATGTATTAGAAGTAAATCTGTCTACAAATCATATGGGGAGAACAATGGTATAGATGTCAGGTATTTTGGATCTCCTTGTTGTCAAAATTCAGATTCTGAGTGTTGCAGAGTAGTTATTGCCTTTCTGATACAATTGCAACCAATTTAGAAAATATTGCAGAAACTATAATGGATTTGCTGCCCAAGGTCAAATTGTTTAATACCATTTCAGAGGAAAGAAAAGTGATTCAAGCCACAATTATGCCTCATGTATTATATTTCTGTAGGAATATTCCTATTACAGGTCATCATCCAATGGTGGCCATATACAAGACTGGCTGACATCACCAGTACGGGGGAGGAGTTTCCTCCAATGTAGTATAATTACCAAGACATATGGGAGCATTGAGCCTTGCAAATGTCATTACATATATAGTGGCCTTTAAAATAGATCATCTCATAAGATGGCCTGTGTTGTGCAGTTCAAATCACTACTTTATGCAAGAGGGCATGGAGTTAGCCTTGCTCCCCCAAGAATTAGTCAAGCCTGTGTATCAGTAGAGTTTTGAGTGGATAATAACTTATGCAGAGAAGTACCTACAAATAGTATATGGTTATATCCTAAAGTAGTGGAGAAAATCCCCATGGAAACAAGGAATTAGTGGCAGCAAAGGGGGTATGGATCTAGGAACAATTAAAGGACAAGGCTAGGGGTAAAAGTAAGCTGCAGGACTTTAGAGAGGTAAAGGAGTTATTCACATTGGAGGAGGCACGCAGGTTTATGTATGCCCAACTCACATGGCTATGTTTAAAATGGGATATACCACATGAGGGAGATAAAAGATCTTGGCCTTGGGAAAAGTGGTTTAGATTAAATAAGGGAAGAGTGGGGCTCCTGTATATAGATATTAGGGAATGTAAATCAATGGCAACTCAGTGATTAATGTCATCTCAATGGAGGACACAGGAGAGAGTGGCATGGGATGTGGCAACTTGGAGCATTGTGCGGGAAGCACCAAGGTAAATAGGGAGGAGGCCTAAGTATACAGATCTGCAGATGAAATTTCTGTACAGCTGATATAATACCTTGACTAGACATATAAAATGAGACTTTGGGAGTGGACATGCTGCCAAGTGGAAACAGATCATATATATGTGTTTTGGTCTTCTCCGATGGCTTGAGAGATATAGCATGTTGCAATCCACCGGATAAGGGAGATAATCAAACCCACTTATCCTTAGACTGACGTTTCTGGCTGTTTAGCATCATCTCAAGGACACAGGGGAGTAAAGTAGAGACTGTAAAAGATCACTGTGTCTTGGTGAGTGTGGCAAAGATGTTATGTGATAAATGGTAGAAGAGGAAGGAGTTGTTAGGCAGCAAAGAGGTAGTGATGTACTTCAGCAAGCATGTTGGACTAACACTGTATTATTTTAAATCATTGTACTTCTAGCCTACTTTCCTATAGGAGTGGGAAATCCTTTTTTGGACAGGGTTGGTTGAAAGCATCAAAATATGGTCCTTAATTTGAAGGATAATATTAAGCAAACCATTAGACCTGTCAGTATTGTTGGGTTGTCCTAATAAGTGGGGGTTGAAGGTTACTAACTGGGAAAGATTTCTTATATTTGTGCTGTTTTGTAAATACTTTTTTCCCTATCATTCTGCTGTTTTATTGCTCTTTGTATTGTATGTTGTTGCAATTTCCTTATTCTGTTTTATATTTTGCCAGCTTATATCATAACTGAGATTGTTACATTATTTGGTGGTTTTGTACTGCTTCCACTTCTTGTATTTTTCTCAATGAAAACAATAATATAATTAAAAAAGTGTAGAGATGGTTGCTTGAATGTGTAAATGATCAAACTGCGTTTTGCTGAAGCTAGATATGGAGAAGTACAGTGGGTGATATTTTGTCTGTGAGTGAGTTGTCATAAGTATGTAAGGAGGGCATGGGGGGCTTTGCCCCCGTCGTGAGTAGATATTAGATGTTTTAGTGTGCTGTGTGGTTTTCAATCCTTTCTTTTCAATGTCATGACATTCAATGTTTTTCTCTGTTGGGGAATGTACTCTTGATGAAAATGTTTCATGCAATATGAGTTCAATGAATGATTCATTCAGTGCATATAACCAATCCAATCTCTCTCTCTCTCTCTCTCTCTCTCTCTCTCCCTATCTCTCCATCTATGGGTTCACATCATTTTCAGATCATCATTTCACTGGCAAAGCAATGCGCTAGGGAAATTTGATGAAAACACTCTTTGTTGAGTGATAGGGGCATCAAAATGAGGAAGTCTGAGTGTATGCGGCAAAGGTAAGCATATACGCTCGTGGCTTTTAATGTCAAAATTTTTGGATCTACTGAAAAACCAAACATTATGGGTGGGAGTAAGTGTGATAGCACTTTATGGTTAGGGAAAAGGATAGATTTTGTGCTGAGCATGTATGCTGGTGTATGTGATTAGTACCTGAGTGCCTTGTATAGTAATACCATTATGGAAAGTTTTTTTTCAAAGATAAAGTATATTGAGATAAAGGACTGAGCATGTTTTTTTACCACTTATAAGAAATTAATTCTTCAGAGGGCATATTTTGCTAATATTCATGCACAAAGAACTCATCCATGTTAATGTTGTTTCTATATCATTCTCAGATGATTTAAACCTCTGTATTAATTTAACCTTGTACTACTGTACTCAACCACTAAACATGTAAATATGCTTTACAACCTTCTCCAAGCTGATGTTTAACTTTTGTTTAGTTTTTGCTATTTTGTATGTAAAATTTGCTTAGTTTATTTCTGTTTCTACTATGTATTGTACTTCATATTATGGAGCTTGTACTATGTATTATTGGAGCTTTTCTCCCCGGGCCTTCACTGAAAACGGGCTCTTTGAGCCCAGTGGACCTCCCCAGTCATCAAATTGGAAATAAATAAATAAATATTAAGTTTGTGTTAAAATGGCAGCACCATTTTTTGACTAGATATTGCAAATCCCACTGTTACACCCCAAAAATTATTCGCCCAGTCTATAAGTTGTAATGACACTAAGTAGTACAGGGAAAAGACTGTTAATAGGTGTTGTGTTCGCTTGTAAATCAATGATTAAGAATTGGAAATCATGACACAGACATTTTAAAATCATAAAAGAGGGTCTAAAGGAGGAGGAGCACATCTTTTTTCAAAATTAATCTTCAAGTGTTACATGTTATACAGCTACTGACAATAAGCAATTTCTATAAGCTTTCATTAGTTATTTAATAATTTATTTACCAATAAGTTGTTCTGACGTATTAAAGAAAATCAGTAAATCTAGGATGAATCACACTAAATCTGAGTGTAAGACACTATAGCTGTTGGTATGGCTTACCACATCCCATAAGTGGTAACATTGTCCATACAAATAGTAATGAGAAGGGAAGAAGATAAATCACTTTACAATGATGTTTTCTGTAAAACAAAAACCTCTATAATTAAGCCGCTAAGGACTTAGAAGGTCTTTAAGGATGGCTCAGTGGTGCAGTGGTAGTGTTGTCACCTCACAGCAAGAGATTCTCTGGTTCTATTCTTGGCTGGGGTACCTCCTGTGTGGAGTCTGCATGTCCTCCCTGCATTCATGTGCATTTTCTCCCACATTAAGAAGACATGCATTTGGAGTATTTCTCCTCAAGCCTCCATGGAAAATTGGCTTTTTCCAAGTTGGGCTTTCCCGGTTAACACATGTTAAATAAAACTTGCATCTACAGTTAGCAAACTGATTTCAGACAAGTAAAGGCATCAGAGATTTAATTATCAATGCTGGCATTATAGATAAGCTCACCAGCTTAAATATAAACCCCTTTGTCAGTAGATGGGTAACTGGCTCAAGAACAGAACCCACATGGTTAGAATTGCTGGAGCCATGTCAGACTTCAAACCAATTTCAAGTGGCATCCCACAAGGCTCAGTCCTGGGACCTCTCTTGTTCGGTATATATTTCTCGGAGGTACAGGCCAACATGGAAGGACTGTGGCTGACCAAGTTCACAGATGACTACAAACTGAGCACCATAATCGACTCTCCAGCTGACACAAGCATCCTCCAAAAGGGCCTCATAGAAACAGACAACTGGTGCCAGAGCCATGGCCTCAAGCTAAATGCCAAAAAGTGTATAGTTATTCCCTTTGGCAAAAACAAAGTGCCCACAAATTACCACATAGGTGGTAATCCATTAAGTACAGAAGAAGTAATTAGGGACCTGGGGACCCAAGTTGATAGCAATCTCTTATTTGACAATCACGTGGCCAAAGTGGTTAGAAAAACATTTTATATAGCCCACCTAATCATGAAGGGATTCACATCTAGATCAGGGGAGGTCATTGTGCCTCTTTACTCATTCCTCATCAGGCCCATAATTGAGTACAATGCCCCTTTTGGGATGTACCTTACCAGACACCTGCAGCAACTGGAAAGACCCCAAAAGTACCTCACCAAGAGTATCAAAGGGCTCAAACAGATGCCATATGCTGCCCAGTTAAAGAAACTCCAGCTCTACTCAGTGGCATACCGCCTGCTCAGAGGCGATCTGTGCGTGACGTATAAAGCCATGTCCAACCCAGAATTAATGGACATGCTGCACCTCAGAAAATCCAAATCCCATCGAGCTACGCGCTCGAGAGACTTGACCCTCAGCACTGAAATAAATAGGACATGTTGGAGGGACAGATTCATAACCCAGAGGCTCCCTTCACTCTGGAATAAAATCCCAGTCCAGGTTAAGCAGAGTCCCTCATTGACTCTCTTCAAGAGGAATCTTGATGAGTGAATGGGAGATGGTAGGTTTACCCTGGGTATCACTTCTGTGTCACTGTTAGACAGAGGCACAGTATACTAACCTCGAAAAAGGGCATAGCAAAATTAATTTAAAATGGGTGGCGAAAGCCAAACATACTCTGGATAGGCTTATAAATGCCCTAGGGCAGATAGCCTAGCATGAACCTATGAACCTATGAATAATGCAAAAAACAAGTGAGTGCCAGGAAAATCTTTACTTCTGCTTTATTGACTACTCTCTGAAGTCTCTAGTTGTGTGGACCTTAAGCAAATGTGACATGTTCTTAGAGTAGGGATACTGGATCATCATATTTACTTCCTGAGCATGCCTTTGAACTGTCCAGATTTTTGAAGAATTTCTAAATAGCTGCCTAATATTTTTTGCTGTATTCCTTCTAAAATGTATGATTTTTCTGGTAAATTACTGTGGATAGAAGTCACTAAATAATAACAGATAACTGAGTGACAAACTTCATATCCTTCAGAAAATTAATGCTAATGCAAAATCTTTTATTCTATTTATGTATTTTTTATTGGGATTTGATTACCAGGAAAGTACGACTGGGTGGGTGCTCATTTTCACCAGAGGACTGTGGGGAGAAAAGCTCCAAAGTACTTTATAAGAATAATAATTTTACAATATTCAAAAATAATTGAATAAAAAGGAATAAATAAACTACATTTTAAACAAATATACCAAATTAGACATAATGTGAAAACATTAGTCAAGAAAAGATATAGCATATATGACAATGATTTAATGTTTAAAGAAATTTTAGTCATTTTAGAGAAATTAAAGGTAAGTTAGTATAATACAAAAAGGAATTACAATATGAAGTGGGAGAAAAAAACAGGGTTATGGCATATTTAGATAAAGAGTCAGGGAGACGGATTTTTTTTAAAATCATTTTTATTAGTTTATCCTTTGTTGACTGGGTTAGTCCCACTAGGCTAGTAGTGTATTTTCAAAGCAGACCTGAGGTGGTATTTATACTACTAGAGGAAGTTTGGCCAGGGCATTGGGAAAGTTCACCTACTATTTTTTGATCTTTTATCCACCTGAGCTACCACCAACTCAAGCAGGTGGGGTCTTGGTTTAACATCTCATCCGAAGAGTCCTGTCAACTTTCTGAGTTAATAAGGGCAATATTTAAACTCTGTTCCTATTTTAAGGACTTTGACCTCCCATTATTTTTGGCTTTGTACAGATTCCTTATTTCTTAGGCTAATAGGTTGAGAGGTATGTTCCTCAGGAATCTGTACGCAAAACAAGAAATAACAATTAGAACTGAATATGCAGTAAATGACTAGTGCAAAATTGCAAAATGAGTATGACAAAGCTGTATAATGTCATCCTGCTTATTCAATTTATATGCTGAATATAGCATTCAAAATTCTGGCTTAGACAAATCTGATGATGGATTCAAAATTACTTGAAGATATATTAAAATCTCAGATATACAGATGATAACACGGAAAATGTCTGAAATTGAGGAAGAGTTGAAAAGCCTATTTTCTAAAAGTGAAAGCAGAAAGTGGAAAACCCACTTTGTTGTTCAACACTAAAAACTAAAAAGATGTTATCTAGCAATATCAATTTCTTTGCAAACAGACAGAAGAAGTGGAAGCAGTAACAGATTTTATTTTCTTGGGCACAAAGATCTTTGCAAATGGTGATTGCAGTCAAAAAATTAAAAACAAAACGTGGGGAATTCAGTAAAGCCTACACAATCTTTTTTGTACATATCCACACCACGATGCGTACACGAGCAAGAACATTTTTAGATTCAATAAGTGCTGCTTAGCTACGAGCATGCACTCACAAACAGGGAAAATTCCATGGAATGCAAATTACCTCATAAGCAGGTGAATCTTATGCAAATGAGACAGGTTGACTGATCCAACAAGCAGAAAGGCATCTGTGTAGTCTCAGTGTCAGTGTTCGTAGTGTATGAGGAATTTTTCCCTGTATAGGAGTCGACACAGACAGAAGGGGATGTAAAACTCCACAAATATGTACATATGTCCCCTGAAAATGTTATACTACATACAGATATCTGCAAAAGTAACATTGTGGATGTCAGAAAGAGGAAGGGAATAAGTTAAATTAATAATATATATTTTTTTTAATAATCTCGGCATGTTTGTGCTATGTGCCATAGTGCACAAACATGCTTAATAGAAAAAAAATGAGGAAAAAACACTTTATAATGTATTCCCACAAATGTATTATAGGACCTTGCGTCAGGTCCGTACAGTGGTGCATTGGTGCTATTACCCAGCTCATATGGCTATGAACTGCGCAGTTTCCAGACTGTCAGCACAGATATGTATGCAAATGAGGTGAATTTCTTGAATAGCAAAAAGGAGTAAGAGTGTCCGCATATCAGGTCTATATCAGAAGACCAAATGGAAAAAATATCGACCGGCAAAACAGTGAAAAAACTCAAACGTGCTATTGTGGGGGGTTGCACCCCCCACTCCCCTCGCTAAATATATATACAAACTCCGAGATCGCACTACAGTGAGGAAGGGGCAATATTCTAATCTTCACTGTACCGCGATCTGACAAACAGCACTTTGAGGTCCGGTCTTTTCTCTGTTTTGCTGTTCGATATTTTTCCTATTCAGTCTTCTGATATAGACCACACATATCCACTTTGTGTAGGGTCCTACACCATGTTGATATTACCACTGGATGGGGATGACATCAGGTGGGTGTCCTGTTACTTTTAGAATTTTTTTAGTTCCCTGTGCATGTGTTTAACTGGCACGCCACATAGCTTAGCATATTCATGCAGATAGACCACTCAAGTCAAAGTGATGACGTAGGCAGCAAGTGATTAAAACTGGATATATTAAATTAATAATGTGGAATGCTGTATAAACTATGCTGTGTGGTGCTGCATATTGCTCAACATGTTCACGCAAGCACACTACCCACGTGGCAGTCATGATGTAGGCAGCAATCAATGTAAAGCATATATATATTCAATGAATATTTATTATTGTGTATACACTATTCTGCATGGCCATGTCATGCACTAAAGTAGGGCTTTTAAATCATGTTACTTACAGTCTAGGCAGATGAACTGTATCATAATTAGCCAATCCCACATGGTGGACCTACAGCAGACCTGTATAAAGTATGCATATACCCTACATTCTGATTTTCCACCAGTAATCTGGACCACTGGAGTAGTGACTTGGGAATTTTAACTGAAATAATGCTAGGGGATGCTGCAGCTATGTGACACCTGTATGTGCTAGATGCTGAAGTAAGTGCTGATGATGCTGCTGACAATAGGCCTAGACAGAGAAGGAGAAGAGTGTTCAGGCCCAGGGTAACCTTCCAGGAACTACATGCGCTGGAGATTGTAGAGTATTACAGGATGGACAGGGACATATTACAAGAGCTCAGTGAGCTCTGCCGCCTTTAACTCAGAGCAGAGCTAATAGAGGGGAAGCCATTCCAGTGGAAACTAAGGTATGTGTAGCCCTTAGGATACTATATACAGGCACTTTTCAAAGACCAACTGGTGACATGAAGGGGGTTTCACAGGCATCTGCATCCAGGATACTCCACCAGTTACTGGATGCTGTGCTCCCACATGTCAGTGAGCACATATTTTTTCACCTCTCCACTGAGCCAAGGCCAGCAATATACAACACTTCTACCATGTAGCACACTACCCTGAAGTATTGGATGCCATAGATTGCACTCATGTACACATCAAGGCAGCACCTGGTGAGCAGGATACAGTCTATGTTAACTGCAAGGAGTACCACTCCATCAACTGCCAGGTCATGTACAATGCCTAGGGGATTATGCTGAATGTGTGTACTTGCAACCCTGGCAGTTTTAACGGCTCCCATATCTGGCACACATCACAGCTGTACCAGATGTTTGCTAGGGCGACATCCCACAGGGCCATTTACTGGGGACGCTGGCTATGCCCTGGAACAGTGGATGAAGGCACCCATCAGAAATGCACACAAACATATGGAAGAACACCATAATGAGTCACAAACACAAACTAGGAACATCATAGAGCAGGTTTTTGGGGTTCTGAAGTCATGGTACCAGTGCCTAGATATATCTGGTGGAGACCTGCAGTATTCTTCAGCCACATGTGCACATATATTAACAGTATGTGCTATGCTACGCAATCGGATCCTGCAGAAACTGCTGCAGCAGGATCAGCGAAGGGAAGGGATACATACCCCATCATCAGTGCCTAGGTCACCACAGCCACAGCCACAGCAGGATTCAGAGGAGGAGCCCCTGCTGATGTCCCTGTAGGTAGGCATAGGTATGCTCAGTGCACCCTCACATTCACTGACAACCTAGGGGCCTAGGGGCTGACACCTTACTCCTACTCACATGCATATTTTAAAATTGATGTCAGCCAACTCACACATCCTGTACCTGTCCATGCATTGGCTGTGTACTGCTTGCATCAGAGTCAGCCCTGAACTACAGTTAAGTCAACTGCTGCATTTGCAAGGTAATTCCATAACCTACACAGTACTCATAAAGATTATTATGATATGTCATTGTATGCATGGACCTGGTACATTATGCAAGTAAATATTGTGGGCTAGTTGGACAGAAATGACATCTACATGGGACTACAGATACCCATTCCACTATCATGTATCCATTACAATTCACTAGGCTTCATGCATGGAATATTCATGCAGTTCTACTGCAACAGATTACTGGTCCATTAGTAAAGGGAGATGTTAGACAGTAGGGTTAAATGATAGCTAGACTATTGTGTATCCCAACATAATATGTGGTGTTGTTCCCCCATCCCCAGCACAGCAGTGTTCATCTGTAACTGCTGTAACATTGTAACAGTAACTCATCAATGGTATATGAGCATTTCAGGTGAGGCTCAGGACAGTAACATAGAAATTGATCTTACATTGTATGCCTTAGGTAATGCAGCCATAACAATGCACTTATTTGTGCAGGTGTTTCTGTGATGAATGACCCCTGTCTGTCAAGTAGCTTATGTGGGTCAAAGGACTAGGGCAACTAGCTTGTGTGATGGTGTTCATGATTCTAATCTAGACGTATCCACTTCTTTTGGATGTGAGGTATTAAAACATAGTGTTTTTACAGACTGTCAGTCTGCGTGTGCTGTAATATTGTTAACCTCTGTTACATATTAATTATATCAGACACCTTTAGAAATTCTTAGCCAATTTGAGTGAAGTGCAGCAGTGCAGAAACAGGGACAGATGTCATATTGTGTAACACACAAAATCCCAAACTGGACTGCATTTAGGTGTGGGCTGGAGTCAAGTTTATAAGGAAAATCCCACTGAGCATGCTCATCCACGTAGTTAAGCAGAGTGCAATTCTATTGCTCCTCACACAATGACTTTTTATATATAGATATGTCTATAGATACATGTGTGTGTGTGTGTGTGTGTGTGTGTGTGTGTGTGTGTGTGTGTGTGTGTGTGTGTGTGTGTATATATATATATATATATATATATATATATATATATATATGTATATATGTACATATATATATATATATATATATATATATATATATATTATACATATGTGTGGGAGTGTTACAGAATCTTAAAAGACCAAAATCCTGAAGACCAAAATCCTGAAAACACACAGGATACCAACACTGACTATATTCCAGCACTAGTACATACAGAAACATATTACCCTTCAACTATATGCAGGGGGCAAGCCCCCCTGCACCCCCACACCCCCTGCTACTTAAATATAACAACTCCAAGATTGCACTTCAGTACACTAAGTGCAATCATGGAGTTGATATATTTAAGTAGCGGGGGTGTGGGGGCACAACCCCCCCATATGGGGGTGCAGGTGTGTTTGTCCCCCTTTTTATACTTGAAGTAATATGGTTTGTGTTTTATTTGTTTCTGTATGTACTTGTGCTGGAATATAGTAAGTGTTGGTATCCCATGTGTTTTCAGGATTTTGAGTTTTCAGGAGTTTGAACTTTCAGGATTTTGGTCTCAGGATTTGGTCTTTCAGGATTCTGTAGCTATATATATATATATATATATATATATATATGAATATATATTAATATATATATATATATATATATATACACACATACACACACACACACACACACACACACACACACACACACACACACACACACACATGCACATATATGTCTCTCACTATCTCTCTCTCCCTATAGATATATATCTATCTCTATATGTATATAAATATATATGTTTATATGTGTTTATATGTCTTTATTGCCCTACATTCCCTGATAATGGTGAGTAAATCTACATTATGACACATATATAATGTTGTTCAAAGGACCAAAATTAAGGGTTAAACAGTAGATAATACACATACATGCAGACCTCTGTCCCTTCTGGCTGTCACCACACATACACCAACAAGTGAACAAGTTGTGTAATGTATAATGTTGTCTACTCATGCATTGACAAGGCAAATTGTTTTTGTCCACAGGCTTGCCCATTTAAATACAAACAGCCACATATGGCCAAAGTGGCTACTATTGCCACATAGCTAGGATAAATAGCAGTTATCTGACTGCTAGGCTTCTAGATGCAGATGACAGTAAGAAGCAATGTCGCTCTGCAGGTCACACATGCTGTTCAACACAGGCCTAGTTTATGTCCTCCACATGTAGTTTGCATGCAGTCATTTATAAAACAGACGTCAGCCAAGGCACATGGGATAAGTACTGTGATCTGTATTGTGTAAGAGTAGATACATAGGGATTCTTATCTCACTCAAACCCACTTGATGTGTTTGTATGTGTATGTGCATCTCCCTGCAAAACAACTGAGAATCCACCATTGACTTCCAAACTGAATGGTTATGCAGTTTTTGACCCTTGCAATTGATGTAAGCCTCCAAACTCTAGTCTTTCACAAGCCCTGCTGATGCCATTTACCTTAAGACTACCAACTGCCACGCTGATATCAGACCTAAGCTGTGGCATATGTGATAAGTACTGTGATCTCTAGTATGTAAGACTAGATAGGTAGGGGTTCTAATCTCACTCAAACCCACTTGGTGAGTTTGTGTATGTGCATTTCTGTACAAAATAAGTATGATCACAACACTGACTTAAGAAGAGCTAGGGTTTTGCAGTATTTCGGTCATAGCACGTGATGCAGGACTCCAAATTCCTGACCACCACAAGGCCTGCTGATGTCATCTAGCATAAGAGTACCTAAAGTGATATTAAAATCAGTCTTGAGCCATGGCATGTGTGTTAAGTACTGTGCTCTGTAGTGTGTACAGTTAAATAGTTAGGGATTTTAATCTAATTGCAACCAACTTGGAGTGTGTGTTCTGTGCAGTGTTCTGTAAATATTAATTGGTAGTGGTACTATTCTCAATGTAGCTCTGTTTGTGTGTGTGGATGTTAGTCAGAGCACTTTACATCAGCGTATGGGATCATAGCAACATTGGAATTTACTAGGCTAATGCTTCTAGGGCCTGTACAATCCTAGCCAAGTTCTTACCCTTATTTATACAATCAGAACATATTGGCCCTGTCCAAGGGGGACACAGTCAGAACTCTTGTTGTGAAATGACTGCCACCCAGCCAATCATACAGATTGCATCTGAAGAGGGCCAATTAGATGAACGTCTGTTTCAAAGGTTGGTTAAAGTCTGGTAAACATATCTCTCCCACCAGCATCTATTATTAATGTTACATACCAGTTAAGGTCCTTACAATGAGTAAGTCATGTACCATTTAACTTACAGATATGTAGCTTTTCCAATAAATCAGTGTCAGATATTGTCCAGTATGCAAGGCAGAGATCACTTCTGAGTAGTCTATATAATACAGGATAAAGTGACAATGATTTCAGACAATCCCCATAGGACAGATGCTGAAGACTTAAATTTCCCTTGTGAGGAACCTTTGTGTTTTGTGCAGTTTCCACTGGTGCTTAGAAAGTTACATGACAAAATGGCCATTGCACTCAAATACTGGCCTGCTAAGGGATGACAACATGGTGGTTATAACTACTTAATTTCTGGTTGACAGTTCCCTCAGTTATGACATGAGCAAGATATAATGCCCTTCTTACCACTGTGGAGACAGGATGATATAAGGTAAGGTAGGTGTAAACCTGTGCGGCCAGGCCTGTGTGCCAAGGTCTCTCACACCTGAGTATGTACATCAGGGGTTGCTGTGTTGCTACTGATGTGCTACTTACCAGGAATATTGGTGTTACTGATATAAATGATGCTACATATATTTGCATGGACTTTAAGGCCATGAGTATGGCAGCAATCATTTGCTCATGAAGACTATCTTGTAGGATGTTGATATAATTCAGAGATTCTATGACCGCTCCCAGTTTGCAGGCATCAGCAAACCTTGTCAGCCACAGACATTCACTTTGTGGTTGTACTTTGGATAAATGGATTCCAAACAGTAGAGGACCCAGGAATGAGCCCTGTGGAACACCACTGGTTACAGCTCTGCTATTGGAGGTTGATTCCCTATTTTGACCATGTAAGATCTATCAGTAAGCCACTTAGTGTCCCCTCTAATGATATTACTGTTGATGACTACTTGTGTGAGTTTGCCAATGATGCCTGAGTGGGGGATAGCGTCACAAGGCTTGGCTGAGTCATGGTGGGTGTATGCACAGATGTCCCCTCATCCAGGTCCTTGGTGACTCCCTCATTCATGTCCACCAGGTTTAACAGGCATGATCTCCCTTTCAGAAATCCAAACTGTGTAGGGTCAAGTTTTGTAGATTACATATATCTTTGCTGATAAGGTCCATGATGATTTCCCCCATGGGATTGCATATATGGCTACTCAAGCTAATAGATCTATAGTTCCTGTGGTCAGTGGATGCACCACCTCTGTACAAGAGAATAACAGTGGCACAAGGCATAATACATGCAAAACTCAAATGATTGTACTGCTTGCTAATCAAGGCATCTACCTGGAAAAGGGTATGTGAAGCCTACAGAGCCTTGCATGATGTGGGACAAGTGTGTGGATGAACAAACAGGCTGTGGCCTGCTTCTCTTTGAGCTTGATACTAACATTTTTTTTTCTGGTGAGAGAAAAAGTATAGGAGCATGGTATCCCAGGAGAGAGTGGCTGTGGTGAGACCAGCAGTAGTAGTAGCCAGGCATGAGCAATTCAGGAGACGCCCCTCTTTTCAGCATTCTTCTCAAGGTAATTGTGCTATTTCAGTACGCACTGCTTCATCAGTGTCTAACTGCAGAATAAATGTGTAAATACTCCCTCCTTAGCTTCACAGGGTGTATGTATTACTTTCTCCTCCAGTGTTTGCCTGTTGTCTGTACATACTCAGACACCTTAGATGACATTTTTTCTTGGAAACTCTGATGGAATTAACTGCAATACCAAGTTGCACACATGACAGCTAGCATGCAGTAACAAGCACTGTCAACAGAAGTCTCAGTAGTCTAATATTTAAAGCCATGAAAAGAATTATCATGGAAATGATCGATAAAAATGTAGTACAGCTACAGACACTGAATCAAACCCAATTTGGTACTGTCAAGGACAGATCATGCCTACCCTAACTGGTGGACCTCATTGAGTGGAGGGAAAAATGACCCACTCCACCTACCATGGCCTGACAAGGCATTTGACACTATTAGGCCATTAGGCATTGTTGACAAACTCTAAAGGTTATTTACAAAGTAGTATGTCAACCGGTCGATAACCGAGTGGCTTACAGACATTATGCGGGATGATAGCATTGGTGCATCCACCACTAGAATGAAGCCAGTCACCAGTTGACTTCCCTCACAAATCATTCCTTGGACTACCCCTTCTAGGCATTCCCTTCTCTGCAGTCACAGTCAATGTCACTGGCCTCTGACTGACTACATTTGCAGATGACTGCAAATTAAGAGCTGTAATTGATTCCCATACTAACTCAACAGTTATCCAGGATGGGCAGACACACGCATTCAGTTGCTGTCATAGCCATGGACTAATACTAAATGCCAATTCCTTTGGGAAGTTATCCATCTCTGGTAAATATCGTATTGTCCACACACCTCCAACAGTTGAGCCAGTAGTCAGGAACTTATGGAGACAGAGAGTGATGTATCCTATGACTTTCATTGGTCGGTAAGATGTGGGTTTTCATTCAATGTTGCATGACCTATAGAGAAGGCATGGCATGTAAATTCCAGAATGTCAGTGTTACACTGTATGTGGCACTAATCACACCTATCATGGAGTGCAATGCCACCTTTGCTATGTAGCTACATACGCATATCTGACAACTAGAACATATACAGAGCTTCCACAGTAAACCAATACAGAGCATGCATAACATGTCCTATGCAGAGCACATCAAGGCCATAACTGTGTATTTTGTCTTCTACTTGCTTTGGAGGGGAGGTGCATGGCTGCCATACAGGAAGGTGTCAGATACCACTGTGTACCCCATGTATATCCAGTAAAGGACTAGCAAGAGAATTACGTGTTCTACACACCTACACCTTGACTGTAGTATAAATAAGTATGTGACTCAGAGACTACACCCTATATTGAACAGCCTCCCCATCCATGCAAAGCACAGTTCTGCTGTAATGCACATCATGTGCAAGTAACACAATGGGATGTGGAACAAGACAATCTTAACTGATTTAGGACAAATGTCTCTAAAACACACAGGGAAACTGTAGATGGTTCATCCCCCATGCCCCAACTTGTAGATGTCTCAGCTTCCAAAACCCTGCTTACAATTATCAAGGGTATCAGAACTTGTCAGAGCTTTGGATGCATGACTAGATTGAACGAAGCCATCATTCTTGTTATGCCTGTTATACACATATGAACTTAAGGAGCCATTTTTGTTCTGTGTTGACATTCCAGCCTGTGCTCTGATGTTGATGGGTTTATTGTAGCTGTGTACACATAAAAGTGTGTCTTACACAATCCTGAAAGTGTAATGTAAAGAATTCCTTGAGACACTTTTCATTCTGTAAGTATACAGCCATTGCAATAGCATCCAATGTAACGTACACAAAATAATGTAGTTTATTCATTACAAATGCCAGCGTACAATATCTGTAATTGACCAGTACAAGTGGCATGTCAAAGGCAACAATGGATGAAATAAATACATATTAATTTAGATAGTCACCTTCTGCATCAGACACATAGCTTCATTTCCCTGCATTGATGAGAAGGATGACAGGGATGTGGCACAGGTATCATCACTTGCACAATGTGCTGTGTAGGGGTACAGGAGGCCTAGGCTGACCCAATAGGTTGCAAGCATGTGTGTGAGTCAGGAAGGAAAGCATGCAAGATGGACCATGGAAATGCGGTGTGGGTATCTGTAGGTGACCTGAATGTGACAGTGGTGCGTGAGTGTCTGCATGAACACATTCAAGCTCAGTGCTAGCCCTATGTGTCTGTATGTCGGACAGCTATGAGTCATACATGGTAAAGCTGACAGTTCATTGTCTCTGCCCCTGAACACGAGAACTGTCTCTGCCGGGAGTTGCACTGGCACCTCCATGCCCAAGGTCAGATGCTGGGCTACAACAGACTGCTGTCTGCTGGGACCATGTACTCCATGGGAACATCCAGAACCATGAGCCCATGGCCTGCCATGTCCTGGTGTGGACAGCACACCGGGACATGGCAGGCCATGTCCTGGTGTGGACAGCACACTCCACTCTGGAGCACTGGATGTTCTGCCACTATGGGAGCATTATTGTGTGCAGCTGCTAGGACTCTCAGCAAATGTAGTTGCTGACCTACAGCCACAAGGCTGAATCTCAACTCCAACCAGACATTCCATCACAGACAATGAGTATTCCAAGACAGATAGTGTGTGATCTGTCTCAGAACAACATCTTTCCACTGTAGCAGTCAACTGATCCAGAGTATCAGCAACACAATGAGAGTAGTCACAGATGTCAGACTGCTGCATCCCTAACCATGAGCATTTGTCTGGAGTTCCTTTCGGAATGTGCCTGAGCCTCCATGATGGCCCTAAACATACACTGAGTGACACGTGATGAGACACCTGCAACAACTGGTGGAGGGACAAGTAACCCTAATAATCTGCCTGTGTGGAACCTCACCAACTCTTTGGCTATGGCCAGTGTCAACACTCACTCCAGCCATAGTAGCCACACTTTCCTGTTCAAGTGTCCCACCCTCCAACTGTCTAACATCTGTGGCCTCAAGGGAATCGATATCTGTAGGCATACTGACTGTGTATGGTGACAATGAGGGCAGAAGAGGGATGTAAACCTCTATGACAGATTCAGCCCCTGTGACACCCCCACTGTGCCTCACTTTGGCCATCGTCATCATCAGAGTCTCAAGAGACACTGATATCAGGTTGGGAAGGGGACAAAGACCAACCTCCCAGGTCACCTGTGATACAAAGGGAAAAACATCACATTAATACCTGCACTACTATGTTATGCAGTACTATGTTGCAATATGTGTTAAGCTGTATATACTGCTGTCACTACTACAGACTTGTGTATACCACAGTCTGATATAGTAGGACATGAGGACATTATTTTCTACCTGAATCTCTAATTATTTGAAAACAATGTTTCTTTAAACTAGACTCTAATTAGCAAGACAAATTATATACACTGTTGACATTCTGCAGTACTTTGCACAGTTTACAGGTATGTCCTTCTGAAAAGTCCTGACAATACTGTGAAATCAATAAATATGGTCACAACTACAAGGCAGAGGTATGACCCTAAAGTGTGCACAGTCATAATATATCTGTACATTTGTCAGTCATGCAGAAAGTACATCAATCCAGCCAGCTGGCCTAGGATGACACTTTAGCTAATACCTTGAACTAAATCTACATCTCTGACAAAAATATTGTGTGCTTACCAGCAGCAAGAGCATGGCTTCTTCCTATTCCTGACAGTCCTTTTTTTATTTTATTTATTTTATTTTTAACATTTGTTAACCGGGTTACTCCAACTGGGCCCAGAAAGCTCTTTTTCAGTGGAGAACTGAGGAGAAAAGCTCAAGGAAAGTAATTAAAAATAAGAAAAAATGCTAACCATTCAAGTTTTAAGATACTTCTTCCAGCTTTTCCTGGTTAGGGATCACCTGTCTACTCATGACTGGCAGTGGAGTTTTACAGTGACAAGTTGCCATCCCAGTGCCCAACCTTCCACAGAAGGCACACACATGCACACACTCACACCTAGGGCCAATTTAGAGTGTCCAATCCACCTACAGCATGTTTTTGGGAGGAAACTGGAGCACCCGGAGGAAACCCACGCGACCAGAGGGAGGACATGCAGACTCCACACAGAAGGCACCCCAGCCAAGGATTAAACCATAGAGCCTCTTGTTGTGAGGTGGCAATGCTAACCGATGTACCACCGTGGCTGCCCCAAGTTGTAAGATACAAAAACAGAGAGAATTATACAATATGCATATATACAAGGCAAAGGTACAGTATTTTGAGAATGCAGTAGCAATAGGTTTGAGATATTTGGTTAGCATTAAGTTATTTACAAGGAATGTAGCAATGCCTAAAATAAAAAAAATAAAAAAATAAAAATAACATCATGACATAGTACAACAAAGATGCATTTAATAGCATAAGTACTAACTGCAGAGAGAGTAATATATGTAGACAGTTTAGGTAGATACCAGGCAGATATGTTAACTGAGAGAAGAATCATTATGAGCTAAATTCCTTTTTTGGGTTTAGAAGCAGGTTGTTTGCAGTTCACTATTGCTAGGTGCAGAGATTGTTGAGTGACAGTGTGGAGATTTTGTATACTATTTTGAGGTGTTAATACTTGTGGAATCATCTGCATACTGTATTAAGGTAGAGTGGGGGCAAGAGACATGGAGGTTATTTGTCAATATATTAAAAAGTAGGGGGCCCGGGATAGAACCCTGGGGAACCCTGGTCTTAGCAAGATGGAAAAGGGAGAAGGATGTTTGTCATCTGACAGACTAATATCTGTTTGAGAGGTAGCTGTTAAACCAGTAGGTAGTGGAGGTAGTGAGTTGTAGGCTGGAAAGTTTGTTTAGGAGGATGGGATGGGAAATGGTATCAAATACTTTGCATAGGTCGAGAAGCAGAGCTGATTTTGAGTTTATCATCATCTCTGGCTTGGACAATGTTGTGTGTGAAAGATAGGAGGGCAGTGGTAGTACTGTGTGAGGGACAGCAACCATGTGGTGTGGATGTAATTAGGGTTGCCTTAAGAGGTGGTCTATGTATACATTTTTCCAGTATCTTGAATAAGGGGGAGAATATGGCATTAGGTCTGTAATTTGAGGATTCTGTAGAATTTCCTCCCTTTTGGAGAGGTATTATGAAGAATTTTTTCCAGATATCTGGTACTGTATTTTCTTGGATGGGTCTGTTGATAAGTATAGATGCAGGGTATGCTATGCATTTGGCTGCATGTTTAAGAAATAATGGAGGGAATTTGTTGGCTGATGGGAAGAGGGTTTAAGTTTAAGAAGTGATCTGATGAAGGAAGTTGCTAGGGAGAATGAGGGGAGAGATGAAGTGGGAGGTGGAGTCTTAATATCAATAGTTTCTGGTTTAGTAAGCTTTTCTATTGTTTTGATGAATAATTTGTTAAGTAGGGCTGCAGTTTCATTAGGTTTGTTAGGGAAGGGGTTTCATGAAGATGGGTACCCTGGAGATAGTAATTTGTTTACTGAGTGCCCATATTTCTTTGGGTTGGAATGTGGGTTGCTCAGAGATTTTTGATAAAATTATTTTTGTCTAGAAGGGCCTGCTTTTTTGTTTGATTGCAAAGATGTTTATGTAAGTTCAAGTGGAAAATTGAGTTGTTATTTTATTTCCATATTCTGGCACTGTTTCTCTTATTCTTAAGTGATCAAGTTGCCTGATTTAGCCATGGTGCATAATTACATTTTATCCTAATTTTTCTACTGGGAGCCATGGTGTTAAGGGTTTCTAAAAATATATTGTTGAAGCTTTGGACAGCCTCATTAAGGGGTAATGTGTGTAGGAATGACAAGTTTACAGTGGACAGTACAGTCTTTTAATGTGACAGGGTTATAGTTTTTAAAATTATGAGACACTTTGTATTGGTGGCTCTTGTTAAGATTGGGAGAGTGCCTTACTACTGAGATAGGCAAGTAAGGGAGCTAGATAGGGTTGTAGGGTTATGATAGCACTGGGGGTTGGATACTAATATCCAGTCGATGACCGAACCATTCTCAGAATTTTATTTGCTAGTGTGTAGGCAAGGTGGTAAGCTGGGTAAAGCCATAAAGGTTTATAGAGTAGTGTGGTGCTGCAGTATTAATAAGGTTCCAGTCACTATTCATATCTCCAACGATGATGGTTTCATAGGGAATGGATATAGAAATCCAAGAACAAAACTGCTTGATTATAGGAATGTTTTTACCTGGAGGTATGTAGATTGCTGCAATGACAAGTTTTTTTGTGCTGATTTAGGTTACAGGTTGCTGTAAGTATTTCAGCAGGGCAGAAATCAGGGATAGTTACTGAGAGGGTAGAGAGAGAGATGGTCAGAGTAGAGTACAGCTACTCCTCCACTTTTTTTTTTTTTACTTCTATCCAGTCGAACATTATTATAACCAGGGGGGAGAATTTTGCAGTTTGCAATGTGAGGTTTTAGCCATGCCTCAGATAGGGCAAGTATATCTGGGTTATATTGAGAAATCCAGGTATGAAGGAGGGTGCTTTTATTGACAATGTTTTGTATAATCATTTACAAAAATGATAGTGTGAGTGAGGTCCTGAAAAACATTTGAGGGAGAGGTAATGTAAAACAAAACTGGTACTATATCCAAATGTCTCCCATTTGCAGTAGCTGCTATTTTAAGAGGTATGTGGGTGAAAATCTCTGGATTAGCTTAAAAATGCAGCTAACCTCCTTCCACCCAGCCCATGAAACAGCTGACACCCACATAAAACTATGTACACCCTTACATGCTAAATGCTACAGTATTCCAATGCTGATGCAACTAAGAATACCTGGATGCTCCTCTTGTGTGGATATGGTGGCAACCACATCCATGACATATTATGTGATGGATGTCTTGTAGCTGTTCTGTGTTGCAAGGTTCACCAGGAATTCCTCTGTGGCGGATAGAGGTTGTTCCTCTGCAGGACCACCACTGTGACCTAATGCTCCCTGGCCACACCCGCTGCCTGTCTGCATGCAGACTTGATCATGTCTGTTGCACGGTGTCACACTTGCTCATAAGTGCAATTCTGGTGCCCCATGGCATTTATGTTGCGCACTAGCACTAGTTCATCACACAAGGCTTGTAGCTCTTGCCTATTAGCCCTCCCCTAGACAGCAGCATTTGGTAGTGTTGTTGTAATGCCTCAATTATGAGATCATTTTCAACCTCAGTGAAAGGTGGGTGCTATCTGGCATGCATGATATCACCTGAAATGCAACAGAAATGAGGACTCATGTCAAGATTACATACGTGGGAGTACAGTATATACAGATACAGCACTAAAGGAAGGCTATCAGTATTACTTGCTTGATTACACATCTAATATGCAACAGTGTGCCAAACATACAAAGGGTTTATACAAAGGCTATCAGCATTACCTGCTTGATTACACATGTAATATGCAACAGTGTGCCAAACATACAAAGGGTTTAGGACCAACTAAGATAGTAGCAATAGTGACCTACTCCTGTTTGTGCCATGACAGATACTCACATATGCTCACACATCCAAGACGGGAGTCAACTTGTAGTGTGGCCCATAGCAGGAACCTCCCCAATAACATATGTGTAAAATACTATGCCAAACAAATAGCTGTGTAGTATTACAACTGCAACAAAGGAAGTATCCAGGAGATGTGTGTCCCTAGTTAACAGACAGCATGATACCCTTGCTGTAGTCTACATCCTCTGTAGCTGTTACACAGCTGTGGATCAATGCCAAATCAGTTTTACAGTTCTCAGAAAGGCTTACTTATGTAATCCCCATTCCCACTAAGTATATCAAAATGGGTCACCTTTAGTTACTTGACGGCCCACTCCATCGAAACCAACTTCACCAACATGGCAGAACATCGACAACGGGAGAGCCAACATTTCCCACACGGTAAGTAGCCATTTGGCCATCCTGAATTCAACAACTACCAGTAAAACAAACCCACCAATGTGGGGAGCTATGCCCCCCACACCCCCCTTCATAAATATTCCAACTCCAAGAATGCACTACCGCGAGGGTAAGGGGCAAAGTTCAGGTTGATGGCCAAATGGTTACTTGCTGTGTCAGAAATGTCGGCTCTCCTGTTGTCAATGTTCTGCCGTGTCAGTGAAGTTGGTTTTGATGGATTGGGCTGTCGATTAACTAAATGTAACCCATCAAAACATATGCATCATGCTGGAAACAAAATGGCTACATACCTGATAGAGTACAATACTCTTCTGTTGAAAGATAGAGATATATAATTGTTGTGTCAACGAGTTAACCATAGAAAGTAACTGTCTTACACAATGGTTCATCTAGCTAGGAGGTTGCCTTTTTAAGATGGTTCTCATTAGCAGGTGATTGCCTCTGAACCAATCTAATTGCAGCATACACAGCTGATTTGCAATATAATCAGCCAGTCCCATGCAATTATTCAACACAATATAAGGCCTCAATGTAGAATCCATTGCCTTTCTCATATGTTGAGGTAGAAATTCCTGGGGTAAAGATACTATGTCAGCACCAAGAGAATGGTTGTAGGAGCTACTTATTGCATACAGATGTGTGTGCTATAGGCTGCAGCTGATGCTACTGCTGCAGGCAATATGTATAGTCTGAGAAGCTGTAGAATGTGGAGGACAACAACACTTATGAGTAATGGTGTGACCTATGGCAGCCTTGGTCTACAGGCAGAGTCTGATTGAGGGAACCCATCCCACAGGAAATTGAGATAAGTGTTTAAAGATAGTATGTTAGTCAAAAGTTTCATTAACAGAGTCAAAGGCAACATGGTTGTTGTGTCCTACCATATGGACAACCACCAAGTCAAGTGTTATGTATTGATATTCATCTGGAATAAGTGTGCTAGCAACCCTTGCTTCTAGCACAACCTCCATATGTGTATGATACATGGGCAGCTGTGGTTGTCTGTAATATCAGTAGCAAACCATTGGTGTGCTGCAGTCTGTTATTACTGGGCCTCATTGGAATTATATACTTCAAAATCCTCTGTGAATGAGTACTAATGAATGACCTGACACTGTATGCATTTTCTAGTGTTGTAATAGGAATATGTTACCTGTGTTCCTATTTGTAGGCTTTTGACTTCCATCATTGAAAAGCAGACATTCCATCTGTACTACTTTGGGTGGATAAATAGGTGATGAGATAGTCATACATATCAGAATTCAAAATGGTGATGTACACATACATGTATTTTAAATGCTAGACACCATTGGATTTGATACCATAACCATGCAGGCCAAAACTTAATGCTTTCAAAACACTTAACAGACTGAACTACTGAGTCACTGTTACAGCAGGTGTAGTTTTACACGTTGTAGATGTAATTGCAAATGTACATGCTGTTACATACTTTATTTACATGTATTGTTATTTGTATGGCTTCACAGGGATGCATTTCTCCACCAGTCCTAGTTAAACACATATTTTTCAGTTAATGTTTTAGCAGGTGTATTTTTAAATGTTGCAGACATAATTGCACAGTTACCTGCTGTTAGCTACCTCACTTATATCTATCATGATGTGTCAGGCTTTATAATGATGTTATCCTATACAAGAGTCCAAGTTGCACTCCCATTCTTCCATTATTCTTTTAGCAAATTTGTGTGATGCGATGCAATGTGCAGCATTGCTTAAACATGCTTAATGACAGAAAATTGGCACATAGTATGGTTCACTCAAAACACCTGTTATGTAACTGGCTGGGAAGCCAACAACTGTGTACTTTAATTGTTTTTTAGCTGCATTTGAACTGTCACCCCCCAAGAGAGATGTGAGATGACAACAAAAAGTGCATGATTAAGCCAATTGGAACAAATTGTGCTCAGTGGACACATTTGTGAAATACAGAGCTATGTATGGGACTATATTTTTTTGTGGGACAGTTGCTCATTTTTTTAATGTTAGAGTGGAATGTTGGGGAAGGGATATAGGTATGTGTGGGGGAGGAAAGTTGGAAAGGTGAGGAAACTTTTGCAGGCAGACAAGACAGAAGTCAGTATTGGTGTGTGACACAAGAGGGGGTGAACAACTTGGTTGGAAAGGGTCTTGTAGAATCCCAGTCCAATGGACATCAGAGATGGTAGCAGTTTGACTCAAGTCCTCATGCATGGGACTGTCAGCACTGTACCTTTACTGCTCCTGTGGAGGCAGTCATTGATGCCAGCACTCAGGGCAAGGGTGCCCCATCAGGATGGACAGCATTCTCTTCATCTGGCATAGGCATGCACCGAGAGTTCAGTGCAGCAACCCGTGAACCATGCCTGGCAGTTCTTCATGGGTAACATAATGACACCTTCACTTCCTCTCCCAGAAGGGGGCCCAATCCCAGCCTGTGGTGCAGAACTAATTGATGGCCCAGGTAGTGCAGAGGGGGCACCACCAGGCTGTGGCTCAGACATGCTGGGCCCCGGTTCCATGGCTGAGGAAGCCAAGGTAGGTGGATCACCTGGAAATGGCCTACCTTGTCACACTGTAGTAAATTAAATATAAACATAAGGTAAAAATAAACATAACTAAACAAATGTTAGTATTAAAATAATAGAAGATAATAATTAATTGAAAGAAACAGAATGCAATATAATGAGCACCACAACAAAAAATTAATCTAGATGAAAGTATTTTAACAGCAAAGCAATATGAACCCAACATAAGAGGTAGTTACAAACAATATATTAATATCAAATCATTTTAATAATATATAATATAATTAATAAATGAAAGAAGAGAAGGCATGGGGGTGAGAGAAAAAAAAACAAACAGAAACTTTGTAGGTAATTTTACTACACAGACTACTACTGCAAACTGCTACATATGTAAGATTACAATTCTGATTACAGTGACTGCAAATATTGTATAGATGATGTTGCTCATACATAGCTCTCAACATGTTAGGATGGGAAATTATGGCCAAGCCCTACCAAATGGTGGTACAAAAGCACAAATACAGGAAACATTTTTACACATTATGCTCATACAGTGGTAGCAGGGTGTTCTGATAACAGATTTGCAAGTAAATTGCATTCCAAGTAATGTCATATATATGCAAATCAAGGACCACACATATGGGGCAGTACTCATTACATTCTGCAAAAATTGTGACAGTTGAGAGGTATAGCCATGTGCAGATATTGCAATAGACAACTGGTCATTTCTCAGTTGGCTGGCATAGGATTAGAACCTATAATCAGGGACTACAAGAATAATGTGCACTTTATTTGAATATAACAAATTATCAATGCCCCATTTCTTTTAAAATGTTTATTGTGACATTTTGTGAGAAATCATACATTTACAGACATGCATAGCTGTGTGTGCTATCAGACTGGATCCCACAAGCAGTGAACGGGAGCTTAATGATCGCTTTATTTGAAAACATTAGTTACTAAAGTACCATCTCATTTTATACATTTTTATTGTTTCATGTCAATTCAGTCTGGCATCTCCACACATGTATGGCTATCTATAACTTCTTTTACATCACCCATATAACCTGTTCATTTACTGAGTGCTATCTACAGCATATTCCAGAAAAAATTATCAGAACTCAAGCTTGACCCTTAACCTGGGTATTGCACTACATTTATGTCTGCCATTTCTTTGTGTATTACTTTTCATTCAGTTTTGACAGTTGACTGGTGTCGGATTAGCACTCATGCAGTGAATACAAGAATAATGAATACTTTTTTGAAAACATTACTTTTCAAAGCGCTACCCCCCTTTTAAACTTTATTGATAATGTTGCTGCAAATCTTTATTTGGAGATATGGATAGCTGTCCATGACTTCTGCTTACTTACCCATATACACTGTTCATTTACTGAGTGCATTCTACAGTATATTTCAGAGAAGATTATCAGAACACAGGCATGACCCTTAGTGTGGTGTTTGAATTACAATTATTTTTTGATATTTACCTGTATATTTTTTATTCATGCACATGTAACAGTTGACTGGTGTCAGATTAGAACACAGAAGTAGTGAAAACAGGAATAGTGAACACTTTATTTGAAAACATTACTTATAAAATCACCATCATGTTTTAAAAGTTATTGAATACCATGACCCAGGTGTCCAAGATCCCCCTCTTCCTACACCTCAGATCATCATAGTGGTAATGACACTGCTCACCAGTGTAGGGGATACCAGTAGCGCTGGTAAGTTATCTGGCCAAATGATCCCAGGCCTCAGACTTACACTCTGAGCCCTGGTAGTTGCCCTGCAGCAGACAGGGTTCATAATTCTTAACTAGGAATTCAACAAAATCTCTGGACTCCTGCACTCCCCATTTTTGTGCAGAAAAGTACACTCTTTCACCAACAACACAAGCCATATCCACAGCCAAGTTAAGACTCCAAACAATGATGTGTAATTCCCCACCTATTACCCTTTAAAAAGGCTGCATTCCCACCCTTGCACATCATGCTGTAAAATTCAAAAAGGTGCAGCACCGCTTAGCATCTCACAAACTTACACAAACCATGTGTAAGCGAAACTTAGCAAGGCGCAAACAGAGATAGACCATTGTACATGTTTAAGCACTGCTTAGCATCATGCAGCTTTTCCAAATGTAACAATTTTTTTAATTTAAATAAACCAGTTTTTAAGTTTAAATAAACCAATGTTTCATCACGTGACACATTTTACCAGGAATATATGTAAAAAGTATGACTGCACAGGACTTGAACCTGATACTTAGTAAACTATAGGTAATGACTCAACTTATCTAGCTACTTTGATAATGAAGGGAAATTGTATATCTTCACACATAGTTTCATAGTTTCATAGTTTAGTACTAGGCTATCTGCCCTGAGGCATTTGCAAGCCTAGCCCTAGAGATGTGGCTTTCGCCACCCCATGTAGTGGTACTAAGGTGTATAGAATAAATTTAGAATACTGTGCCTTTGTCTAGTAGTGACACATTGAAGACCCCCTTACTTATTAAAAATTAGTTTACTGTGCCTCTGTTAAGTAGCGATACAGGGGTGACCCCCGGGGTAAACCTACGAACTCCCATCCACTCGTCAAGATTTCTCTTGAAGAGAGTCAGTGAGGGGCTCTGCCTAACATGGACTGGGATTTTGTTCCAGAGTATGTGAAGCCTCTGAGTTATGAATCTGTCCCACCAGCATGTTCTATTCATGTTTGTACTGAGGTTTAAATCTTTGGCTCTCGTGGTTCTTATGGATTTTGATTTTTTGAGGTGGAGCATGTCCATTAATTCCTGGTTGGACATGGCCTTGTATGTCAGGCACAGATCACCTCTGAGCAGGTGGTATGCTACTGAATAGAGCTGGAGTTTCTTTAGCCTGGCAGCATATGACATATGTTGGAAACCCTTGATCCTCTTGGTGAGGTACTTCTGGGGTCTCTCCAGTTGTTGTAAGTGCCGGGTGAGGTACATACCAAATGGAGCATTGTACTCAATCATGGGCCTGATAAGGGAGGAGTACAGGGGCACGATGACCTCCTTTGATCTGCATGTGAACCCCTTCATGATAAGGTGGGCAAGGTAGAAAGTCTTTCTAACCACTTTGGCAACGTGAGAGGTCACTATCAACTTGGGTCCCCAGGTCTCTGATTACTTTTTCGGTACTCAGTGGGTTACTGTCTATGTGATAATTTGTGGGTATTTTGTTTTTCCCAAAGGGGATGACTATACATTTCTTGGCATTCAGTTTAAGGCTGTGATTCTGGTGCCAGTTGTCCATTTCGGTGAGGCCTTTCTGTAGGATGTATGTGTCAGCTGGTGTATCGACTATGGTGCCTAGTTTGCAGTCATCTGCGAACTTTGTCAGCCACAACCCTCCCATGTTTGCTTTCACATCTGAGAAGTAAATGCAGAACAAGAGGGGTCCCAGGACAGAGCCCTGTGGGACACCACTTGTGACTGGCTTTGAGTCTGACATGGCTCCCGTAATCTTGACTTTATGGGTTCTGTTCTTTAGCCAGTTTGCAACCCATCTTGTGACATATGGATTTACTTTTAAGCTGTTTAGCTTTTCTATAATCCTCGAGTGGGGTATTGTGTCAAATGCTTTAGCCAAGTCCAGGTAGGCTGTATGGACTGCCTTGCCCTCATCAATGGCTCTAGTGACTGTTTCTAAAAAGTCAACCAGGTTCAAAAGGCAGGATCTGCCTTTTACAAAGACGGACTGGGTGGGATCAAGTGTCTGTAGGTCCCCAATGTTGTTGTTTATGAGTTCCATAATAATTCTTTCCATAGCTTTGCAAACCAGGCTGGTCAAGCTTATGGGGCAGTAGTTCCCAGGGTCTGTAGTGGAGCCTCCCTTGTGGAGTGGTACCACTGTTGCTGTATGCCAGTGTTCAGGTACATATCCTGTAGTAAGGCTAAGGTTAAATAACATTTTTATATGCGGGTTTAGCTCCTCTAGGAGTTCACGTATCACGCAGCTGGGGATACCATCAGGTCCTATAGATGCTGTGTTTTTTGCTTTGTTGAGAGCGATTCTCACCTGGACATCAGAGATGACAGGGAGGTTACATTCAGCTAGGATGAGTATTTCTTCTTTGGGAGGTGAGGGAGGGGAGAAATTTGCACTGAACCTGTCTGCCAGAATGTTGGCAATATCTGTGGGTTCAGTAAATGTTTTGTCATTGTGTACTAACTCTGAGCATATCTGAGTGTTTCCTCCCAGGTTTCTAACATAACTGAAGAATGCCTTCTGGTTATCTTTAGTGTCCTTGGCAATTTTTCTCTCAAAGTTGGCCTTGGATATTTTTTATGAGAGAACGTAGCTTTCTACTAGTGCTGATCAGAGATGCCTTCCCTTTATGGGATTTTGTCTGTCTTGCAGTAGCTTCCTTCTTTTGTTGTACAATTTGTTTATGGCTGGGGTCCACCAGATGGGATGCTTTCCTTTGGTGGAGAGTGTCTTGGTTTTATTTGGGATTGCGCTATCCATGCATTCTTGGAGATGTCCGTAGAAAGCATTTGTGTAGGATTCAGCATTGTGGGATGTGGTTTCCATTGGCACTGAGGGTTTAAATGATACCATCTCAGTCTTGAGAAGTGTAAAGTCGGCTTTTGAGAAGTTTCTCACTGTAGTCTTTTGTGCTGGGGGTGGAGGTGGTAAATGTATATCCAGGGTGATTAGTTTGTGGTCAGATCTCACCAGTGAGGGCAATACTTCCGGTGTGGAGCATTTTGTCCCCATGTTTGTGATGATCAGATCTAGTATATTATCCCCCCTTGTGGGAGAGGTGACTAGCTGTTCCATTGCATTTGAGTTTATGAATTCCAGGAACCTTTGGGCTAGGGTGTTAGGGCTAGAATAGTGCACCCAGTCTATGTTAGGCTAATTGAAGTTTCCCAATATGATGGTATTTGGTGAGACATTCATATCTTCCAATGTCTTCAGGAAGGCTGAGGTTCTTGAGATTGGGAGGGTGGTCTGTAACATGCAACCAGTTGTATAGTAGTTTTGCCTACGGTTAGCTGCAGCTGGATGGTCTCCGATGCTTCATGAGTTGCCACTAACCTAGAGGTGTGGGTATCCTTGATGAATATGGACACTCCCCCTCCTTTTGTGGTTCGGCCCGGGTTTTGGGGCCGAAAAGCATGATACAAGGTAAAGCCTGGTAGTGCTGGAGTGCTTTCAGGAGCCTTGAACCAGGTTTCAGTTACTGCACAGACATTGATGTTCTCCATACTGAGGAGTGCTTCGGGAGCCTGCATCTTGAGATTTAGACTTCTGGCGTTAAGCAGCATTACCCTTAATTTTTTCCGTTTTTGTTTTCTAAGGAGGTGGGTTTGTCTTTTGAGCCTTGCCTAAAAAAGGCACTATGGGGTTGGTAAGAGCCTTAGCCAATATCCGGAAGCCCAGTGGTAACAGGTGCAAGCCATCCCTTGCGAAGCAGTGTGGCTTGTCCAGCATGTCATCCCAAGCAGACAGACATTGGATCCCCCTAGAATGACACCAGTAATTGAGCTAATTATTAAAGCTGATCATCTTGTGTTTGTATTGTGGCATCATTCTTGGTGAGGGCAAGATGCTGCTCAGGGTCAGGGTCATACCAGCCTGGGCTACATAATCAGAGAGCTTCTCAATGTCTCTTCTCATGTAGTCCAAGGAGGTACGTCTCAGGTCATTCACGCCGGCATGGTCAATGACAGAGTCATATTTGTACGTGCTTTTGAGTGACCTGAGTGCGTGTGTTATATGGTGGATCCTAGCCCCCGATAGGCAGCTTACCATTACCCTCTGCCTGGTAAGTGGGACGTCAGTGTGTCTGACTATAGAGTCACCTATCACTAGTGTATCAGGCATAGTGTTTGGCCTTAAGGGCTAAAAGATGCCTGTAAGTGTAGTACAGCTTCTCTGCATGGGTGTGTGCATTGCTAAGCACCGCAGGATGACAACAATTGAATACATCCTGCTTCTATTTTGCAGATGTCTGTTGTATACATATACATATATATATATATATATATATATATATATATATATATATATATATATATGAGTGTGTGTGTGTGTGTGTGTGTGTATGTATGTGTGTGTGTGTGTGTGTGTGTGTGTGTGTGTGTGTGTGTGCGCACCTCAGCATCACTAAGCAATGCACCACTCTGCACAAACAAGCACAAACAGAAAAATAAAAAATGATTACAATTGAATGCATCCCGTTTCTATTTTTACATGTCTAGCAGATGTCTACTTTATATATCAGCAAAGCTAAGCATAGCTGCACAATGAGCCACACCATGCAAACAAGCACATGAAAGTAAAATAAACAAATAAATAAATAACATTGCAATTTCTTGATGTAAAATGTGTTGTTCACCTTTCGGTCCAGGTCAACTGTCCGAAAATTATTGTGCTCTGCTTCCCAACTGTCCAGAATGTTTCTGGAAAGTCCACAAGTATGACACAGTCTCTACAGTGTTGCTTACGTTGATTTGTTATCAGTGTTACTGTGATCTCCTCAGCAGCGTGCCATAATTAATATGTATGGTGCACTGCCAAGGAGGAACCACGGCTGTGCACACAGGTAGATTCTGTGTAGACACTTCACGGAGCCTACATGGATTTTATTCAATCCTGGGGAAATGGTTTTTTTAGAAGGAAAATTATGGCAAATCTGGATATATTTTAAAGAGGAAAGGTATCACTTTGTTAACAAATTTCCGTATAGTCAAAACTATGTTTTCTCTATTACCAGCATTTACTCATGGGAATTGAACTACAAGTAAGGTCATGCACTAGAATACTGATTCTTCTGAACTGTGGTATTGAAGAAAATTTTTGAGAATGCTGTGGACTGCAATAATATTGTCTTTCTCAGTACTTCATGAACAAAATCCTGACTGTTCACTGACAGGGCTAACAGTAAAACTAAATCTCATGCACTTTGACCAAATAATGGGAAGAAAAGATTCTCTAGAGAAAACACCGATATTAGGAAAGATTAAAGATAAAGGGTACAGGGCAGGCTGAGGTGAAAGGGCAGCATTACAGAAGTACGTAATATGAATTTGGAAGAACTTATAGAAGACATTTGTGACAGATAAGTTTGGCAAGTTTTTAAAGATGGAAAAGTTACATTTGACCAAATAACTAAACAGCAATAAGTAATGTGCGCACAGAGATGAAGGCATTACAAATTTAGATACTTAAAACCAAAGCTTACTCACCTGTTTAAACTTTCATAATAAGCGTAAAGGGCCATGCCAAAGAAGCAGGCAGGAGAAGGTACTATGATCACTGGGTCATGAGGGCAAAATTTATTAAAATGAGAGGATAACATTAGCTTCTGCATCATTACAAAATACTTATCATTTATAATCTGCTCCTTTGGTTGTGGTGGTTTAAACAGTCAACTATAAGTACTACAGCAATACGTTTATGCATAAAACTACTTCTAAAGTACATATTCCTTTAAAAAGTTGTCCATATCATAAAAGTAAAAATGTTTAACCACAATGCAAAAAAAGATGTAATTACATGCATAAAACAAACATGATACCTTGCAAATATATGTGCACATTCTAATGAACAAAGGCAATCCTTGCTGTCCTCACTTTTTTAACAGTCTGCGGTGTTCAACAAAAACAGAATTGATGCCTGTTTTACATTAAAGAAAGCAAACGTGACCATCAAAGAAATGAAGGGCAACAAATAAATAAGAAATCATGCTGGTACAAGATTCAGAGTCTTATGATCTCCCACTGCCAAGCAAACAAAGTGAAAGCCTGGTTTTATTTTCAGTATTGTACATTTGCAACACAAACTGTAGCATAAATACTTGATCACTCCAAACCATTAAGTATACTACAAATAAAACAGTCCTGAAAATGTTATCCTTCAAAACCCTTAGCCTAGTTTGCAAAGTATTACACTTTACTTTCAAAGAACAATCAATCACAGTCAATTTACCTGTCTTGTTATATACCATTAACTTCTCAAACTATTTTGCCCATAGAATTTCATTCAGAAATAAAGAGGTCACAGATCAACCATTCTCAGCTTGATATGAGCGTAGAGCACAACATATAAGGGTCAGCTGTTAAGGATTAACAATTCTCACTTTTTAATTCTTGGAATGCTCCTGTTCTTCTTTTGTTCAAGCCTTAAGAAGGAAAGATGAACATTTATTTCTGGGAATGCAACTTAGTACAACACAAATGATAAATACTAGCTCTTTATGAAGCTGCAGTCAGATGTGTTAGTAGCTGCACACACACACACACACACACACACACACACACACACACACACACACACACACACACACACACACACACCACAATCACAAGTTTATATGTGCACACAGAAGTCACACATGCATGCAGATTTGTGCAAAGCCAGACTGGTGTTGCACTGATAAATGGAGGTGAAGTTGATTGATTTACCAAGAACATTAAATCCAATTCTTGAGTTCACTTGTCAAAGTCACAGCTTTAGTGAGATCATCAAGTCAACATTCTGGAAGCATGATGACCAGAGACGGGACCATGGGAAACAAGTATAAACAAATTGTGATTTTAGAGGGAGTATACTTGGAATTGTGTGACAGCCTCTAACTTTAAGGAAAGTTTTGAGTAGTATTCATCGTCATTTCACACATGCATAAAGACTGTCCACTCTATCTGAGAATAAGTGCAGAAAGACACAATTCATAGCCACAATTTATGCTAACACACAGTGGCTGTGAATAAACATAAGCAATGAACAAATAATGAAAGGCAAATGAGAAATTATGTAAAACAATGTATGCTAATTGAGCCTTCTCCAGCCTACTTGCCATTTATAGTCAAAGTTTCGTACTTTCCTATGCTGTCCACAGATTCATTATAAAAGGTGGAGTCATGCCTATTCTATCCACTTTGCAATCCGTAATGATGCTTTCATTGCTGCTAGCCTAAACACTTCCCTGTGTCAGCTGCTTGTCTTGGCAGTGCCAAAATCACTTCCCCTCAGCAGCACTCACTGGCCAACAAGGTAGAGATGTAGGCAGAGAATAACTCATACAATGTTGACAATCATACATATACTTCATAGCTCCAGAGTGAATAAGGATATTATAAGGGTCTTAGTGAGTATGTATATCCCCCCAAGGGTGTGGGGAGGTTACATGACCTTCCCCTAACTGTGGATACAAAGTTATATATAGTTCTCACTATACATGCCATGGGGACCTTCCAGAGACAGACTGGGAACATGTCCGGTATCTCACAGGTTTCTGCCTTGAGGATATTTTGGCAGCTCATGGATGTATGATTGGCATATGTGGATAAGTGCATCTATTTCCTGGCATCACATCAGGACCAAGCCCAGTTGATGCCCATAAACATTAAGGTAGGCTTATGGAATATATTGCAGTTACCTTAATGCTTATGGGCATCAGCAGGGTTTAAAGCCCTGTGTGTCTTAAGTATAGCCAAACAATCCACTTATGCTTTGCTGATGAGTTCATTAAAAAGGTAGACATATCCATGATGACAACTAGTGGGGTCTGGCTATTGGGCTGAATGTACCCATAAAGACTTAAAAAGTACAAAGGTAAAAAGTCATGGGCATTCAGAAGCCATATAGTTGAAATACTTAATATCCTTAAGGGGGCATTTGCATATATCCCATGGGCCTGTATTGAGGTATAAAGTGTCATACAGTGAAAACTCTACCTTGTCTGGATTTAATTTGAGTTTTTATTAATAGTAATTGTCGTGTATTTAAAGTTATCATTCCATGCCCGCATTCAATTCGCCATATAAATATATGTTATCGTTTTCAAACCAGCCTTCAGGAGCAAACATGTGTTGCTTAAGAAGATGTTGGTAATAGCCAGTGTCCACACAACCTCCAATTACTCCAGTCTAATCATCTTTTCTGTCACAGTCACCCCCCCCCCATGAATAGAGGGAGGTATTCCTCATTTGGTGTTAAAGTGATAAGTAATGGAGGCCCCCAGTACTGCTGCATGCAATTATATTCTTTCTCACCTTGACGCTAGCATGTCTGGCCATATAATTTGCCCTCTTCTTACACTGTATTAATATGCAGCTCTTTCCATAGACGGCATTTATATCCATAACAACTTAATTCCATGCCTTTCCTCTCTCAGCTTGTTTGCACTCCTCCTTTTCCAAAAAAGACATTTGCCATATCTCCTAAGGGCTGTTGTGAGGATGCTGTTTTCCTCATGGCTAAAGTTATTCTTTCTCTGCCATGATCCCCGGTGTTACATCATTACTGCAACTGAAACAATTAATAACAAACAATTAACAACAAGCAGTCTATACAGTTTCACTCAAACTATAAGCTGTCCCACTCACACCAACAAAGATTGCAAAAAATAATCATTACTTCACTAGATATTAACCAACAAATTAAATTTAGGGTACCAAGCTGGCTGCCTACCAGTCACACTAAGTAACCATGCCGCAACATTTCTACTTAGAAAAAGAGTCCATACCCAAGCTTACATACCCTTCAAATATATATGTAGCAAAGAAAACTTCTCCCTTGATATATCTAATCTTCTACTTCAATGTTGTAACTGGTCTCTATTAAATCACCTACAACTAGACCTTGCAGTGGAATACTTCAACCACAAATTCCTTGACATCCTAAATAATGTTGCCCCCACCAGGAAAATATGCTCCAAATCCAGAAAATTACCATTGCTATCTAATGACACTAAACTCCTCAAATCAAACAAAGGGATAGAGCTTGATCACTATATCACACCACCCAAAACAAAACTGACTTCACCTTATATCAGCAATTAAGAAACCAAGCTAAGAAAAAAATTACCAGCGATAAAAAAATCTTACTTTCAAACATCCGAAAAAAAGTACCTGTACCGCCTAAAAACTGGCAAAATATTAACTACCTACTTAACCTTGAAAAAAATCTCCATTCCTGCTCCCTCCACCTCCAATACCTCTGACCCCTTAGCCTCAGTGTTCAACTCTCACTTCAACTCTATCACCTCCCTCCTAAACTAGAAAAAAAACCTACCACTCACAATGCCCCCCAGCACTGAGAATACAAACTCTTTCTCCTTTAAACCCATTCAAACTACTTACATAAAAAAACTCCTACATTAGCTAAAACCCTGCTGTCTTGCTGCTGACCAACTACCTAAGAAATTCCTAAAAGTAGCTGCTCCATCAATTGCCTACCCCTTATCCATCCTAATCAATCGCTCTGTCTCCAAACAGTATGTGCCTCACCTTTAGAAAATTTCTCAAATCATTCCCCTACACAAGGACAGCCCCTCTAGAGATATCTCAGACTACTATCCAATTGCCATCCTCTTTTCCATAGCCAAAATCCTGGAAAAACGTATACACCAACAGTGCCTTAATCTCTACGTCACTAACAACCTACTATCCGGCTTGCAGCATGGCTTCAGACCTAAACAGCACAAATAGCCTTTACTTATACTATTTGTCACCTCAAAAATGAAGGACAGTTAGTCCCAGCAATTTTCCTGGATATGTCAAAAGCCTTTGACACCGTGTCACACCAACTGCTACTCAACAAACTTGAATTTACAGTCTCACTTCATCATCGCTAACTTGGTTTCACAGCTATCTGTCAAGCTGTCAAACTGTCAACAGGCTACAAAATGGGAGAACAAACTCTCCCCACTACTACCAGTATGCACCGGTGTACCCCAGTAATCTATACTTCCCCTCCTCTTTGTCATATTTACCAACAACCAAAATTCTGCCAACCAACTTGCAACTATCATCCAACTATCGTCCAATATGCAGACGATTCCTCTCTTATCTGATCCACCCGTTCCCCCCAAGAATTCCAATACAAAATGCAAAAATCTTTTCAGGACATTGAAAATTATCTCTCCAACCATCAGCTCATCCTTAACCCAAAAAGTTAATTTTCACAAATAAAACATCCAATCTCAGCTCACTACCTCTCTCTATTTACTCCTCTAATGGAACAAAAATTGAACCTACTAATCAGACCAAACTTCTAGGAGCTACAATAGATGACAGACTAAAATTTGATAAACATATCTCCCTAACAATCAAGAAAGTCCATACCTAACTTTGCGGTCTCTATAGAGCCTAACCATACCTTACTCACCAAGCCAGATTAGCCATAGCAAGATCTCACTATCTACCCTCCTCTTCTGCTCAAATATATTTACCAACCTACATAAGGCTGACCTTAATAATCTAGAGCCCTGCTATAACAAAATAGCTAAGTTTGCAGCCAGTCACCTCCATAAAACTCATCATTGTTCCACTCTTCATCAACTCAGCTGGTTGGAACTTCCTAACCTGTTAACACTTAACCAACTTACCTTTGCCCAAAAAGTCATACACAACCCCAGTAATTGCCTGTCACTCTCTAGCCTGGTCCAACATAACTTTAACTGCAGATCCCTTAGGTCTTCCGACAGACTTATGCTAAAAGTTATCCAGTCACACAACTATCATGGTGACTCCCTCTGTACCAGTAAATTAGATAGGGATTGGAATGCTCTTCCTCAGCACATCTGAAACAATCCCAATATCTCTTCATTCAAAAAAATCCTAAAAGAATTTCTCAATAGCAACTGACTCTGCCGCTGTATTTCACCTTGCTGATTTCTCTCTCCTATTTTCTTCACAAGTCTCTTCTTGTGTGCCTCTCTGAAGCTCTTTTAAGCAGCTAGTGCTTAGTGCTTATATTGCATTCCAAAACTATAAGTTAGGACAGGAAGAGCAAATTGATTTAAAACTTGGATCTTGTTCCTAGGTGTCATTGCTGTTTTCAGGATTAATTTAAGTCTTCTAAAGTGCTCCTTACTAAGCCTTATTCACATTTGTTCATGTTTTATTGCTGCTAATTCATCAATTCCCAAGTATTTATACACCCCCTCTTGCTCAAGTTCTTTTATATCACATTCTTGTCCCAAACTGATGTTTTCCTGGTGCTGCAGTTTTCCTTTTTTAAAGGTTGCTTTTGCACATTTATCAAGACCAAATGACATTCCGATATCATCTGAAAAAGTTTTGACAACCTGCAGCTGTGCTTTCAGTTCCTCATCTGATGAGCTATACGATTTCAAATCATCAACAAAGAGAAGATGAAAAGTCATTAGACGTTGTTGTTTTCTAGAAGCCAAATTGTAGCCATGGCATAGGCTGTTAATTAAGCAGTTTAATGGGTTAATGCCAAGGCAGAGAGTCGCCCTGAAATATCCCCCTTTGAATTTTTATCCCTGGGATAATAATCTGTCCTTTATCATGGCTTAATTGCAAAGTGGTCTGCCACTGATTCATGGTTACTGTAATGTAATCAATCAGTGTAGGGTGTATCGTATACATTTTTAAGCACTCTTTTATCCATGAATGTGGGATACTGTCAAATGCTTTTTTGTAGTCAATCCATGCCATACTTAGGTTCTTCCCCTTCTTACAATTCTCCACTATAACTTTGTTTAACAACAAATGGTCCTTTATTCCATATGACTTTCTTTTATTGTCCTTTTGTTCTACTGCCATAATTGAGTTTTCTTCTAAATGACTATAAACTCTATCAGTGTCAATTCCTGTGTATAGTTTGTATGTTGTTGGAAGGCAAGTTATTGGTCTATAATCTCCCATTAAGGACACATGCATGTTGAGCCAACACAACATCCTTATCACTTCATTACTCCACAATTAAATCATTGCATTTCTACCATGTGTGCACAATCACTGCATTATACCAAAATAAATTACTTTTTCAGTGATCAATATAAATTTTCAGTGCTATTGTAATGAATTCACATTTAAAGTTTTATTCATTTAAGTCATTATAATATGGCCATTATATCAGTAAAGCAAACATTTATGTAAATAAACTCAGTAATCTTTCATCAGTTTGAACTGCGTCGTTAGTTTGACATATTTAAATTATTTTTGCTTATCTTAAGACGTCCGTGGTTACCTAAGCCATTTGCCACCTAACTCAAGTAATCGCAAGTAAACATGGCAGTGTTTAACTTATTTACATAACCCTAGGGTCATTTATTTTTATATTTATTTATTTATTTAACACTTGTTTACCGGGAAAGTCTGACTTGGAACATAGCCAATTTTCAGCAGAGGCCCAGGGAGAAACACACCAGGCACATGTCTTTGTAGCATGGAAGGAAACTGCAGTACTCAGAGGAAACCCACATGAACACAGGGAGGACATGCAGGCTCCATACAGAAGGCACTCCAGCCAAGAATTGAACCGGAGAACCTCTTGCTGTGAGGTGACAATGTTACATTTATTTATTTATTTATTTATATGGTTTATATTTATTTATTTATATGTTTTAATATGAAAAATTAGGCCTTCTTTATGAATTGCAGTAATATTCAAACATGTAAGACAACTTATCCATGTAACTAGGCCTCGACTAATTGTGAACATGGCCTTGGGGTCATGTGAATGTGCTGGGGATAGTGGTGGAGTTCAAAGCAGTCCACAACAATTCACAAAATGTCTCAGAAATGCATGGATAACCTTGGTTATTCTATAAGCTGACACCTTATGTGGAATGTATAAGTGTCTTAATTGCAATATGTGTAAATATATTTACACAGACACTGATGAAGCAGGGTTATTCAGTTGTAAATCTAAAAATATAGTGTACCTGAGTTTTTGTGTAGAATGTAAATCCTTTTATGTGGGAAGAACTACTCATGAGTTATATAGAAGGATATATAAGCATAAGTATGCTGTTCAAACTGGGGCTGAAAAGAATGCATGGAGCAAACACTATAAGATGAATAAATATAAGGTTGTGTTTAAATTTATAGTTCTGGAAGCACTTTCTAGCAGTCTTAATATAGTAAATATTGAGGAAGAGCTAGGCTGGCTAGAATATTGTTGGCAAGTCAGGCTTAATGCCTGCTTTCCACCAGGTCTCAATAACAGAGAGGAATTTGTAATGTATTTAAAAAGGAAGAGACTTAAACACTAATTTATTGATACAAATGTTTATGTATGAAAAGTGTTATATGTTTTTATAAAAAAAAAAGTTTTTATAATAGTCATGTGACATTTTGGATCATGTGATTTTTTTAGTATGTATAGGGTTGGCTGTGCCCAGAAATAATCAGTCTGAAGAAGTCTCAGAGTTAATGGAAGTGAGACGAAAGTGTTAACTGGGAATGTGTTTGTTTTACTATTCTACAATAAATTTGCTGTTGTTCATCTGGAGTCTGACAACTTCTTTTGGATTTTTGGCTTTTTGTTTGTGCTGCTGTGGAAGTGAAACATTCAACTCCACATTAGTGAATGGTAGTGTGCATTCACTAAAGTGGAATCAACGTTCTGGTAACAGATCGTACTACAGTGTTTTTTTTGGGAAATGTACCCTTTTCTCAGTGTAGTGTGATCTCGGAGTTGAAATATATAATATGCAGGGGGTGTGGGGGGAGTAGCTTGCCCCCTGCAAAAAAGTTCCCAGTAACATGGATTTTCGACATTGGAACTTCCGGTGATGAAATGTCGATTCTGTGTTACCATTTCCGAACTTTTAGTAATTTGTTATTACCAATTTCAGCTAACTGGTTTGATCAAAAGGTGGAAAATGGTTTTGATTTTCCACATTTTGATAGCAAACCATATTCATGAGTAAAGAAATACACAAGCGTATAAATGTCTGTAAAATACAAATGAACAACCATATGCATACACTTACAATTATTTTTCTTCATGCATATAAATATATTTATTTATACACAAACAACAAAGAATTGCATTGCCACATAATTTTATTTACAGTAGATATCACTTTATTGGTTAACTACATGGAGCCCATTTTTGTAAAGAAAGAGTTTTGTTTTATCAGGCCATAAATATTCATTTGTATAAAGATTGTATAAGACAGCAATTTCTTCCAGAATATTAACTGGGTATAAAAGATGGCTGAACTCAATCAGATACCACACCGTTATCGGGTGGAGGCTGAGGCAGGGAGTGGAGGTCACAGTGTCAAATAAATGACGAGCACATAATTTTGTGAGCGATGACCAGTTATATTGCTTCTGTATCATACAGTTACAAAGCAGAACATTATCAAAACACATATTGTTGCCCTGAATAATATGTATGGTAACTATCTGTAATAGTATATATGTTTTGTTTAATGATGGCTGAATTGAAAGGAAGTGATAACAATTTTATGTGTGTGTACAGCTTCTGCCTCTGTCTGAAGAAAATTCAGAGTGTTACATAAATCTGCAAGATAGGTATGCAAACCATAACAGTTGAAAGTAGAATCTAGACTGAAAGGGTACAGTAAGATTCCAGACAACACTCCCCCACCCAAAAAAAAAAAAAAAAATGACAAGCTAAGCGCACATATAAAAGTGTATCGATCTGAAGGAAGATGCAGTCCTATATTTCAACTTGCATTAAAGGAAATATTAGAACAGTTTGAGAATTCATGTGTGAATAAATGTTTAAAGAAATAAACAGATATACTGTGCAAGTACAACAGTAACTAAAATGCTTCGCAGAGTACTAGTATTCATATCAGAAATGTTTAGGGAAAAAGGTAAGATGCAGGTGAACAGCAATGCTCTTCTGTCTCCTCTGTCTAGCTAAATAGGAAATACTCTAGAGCAACAGTCTACAACATACGAGACTTACAAGATTGGTTGAGGGTGCTGGTAAGTATGAATAACATCCTTGCCATTAAAAAAAAGAAATGCCAAATAATAAATGTTGTTTTCTGTCTTCCGCTGGTTTTATTAGTATAAATAACTGTAAGAGTATTTATAAAGAATGATAATAGAAGGACTAAAGTGCTTTCAGTGCAATATTGCAACTAAATCTAGTCAGGCAGGCATTTTGAATATAGTACCATTTAATATGCTACTATCAGTAGACTGCAAATGTAAAGACCTCCAAGACTTGATATCAATACAGTCATTGTTCCCACATATGCATAAGCAATTCCCATACCTTTTGTTTTAGATTTGATTAAAAATAAAATTCATCTATAATAATTACTTGAATGATGTGTAACATTATGTGTGAATTTACCATGTGTATTTCTTCTTTGTCTCTCCATATATATTTTATCCTTTTTTCTTATTTTAATTATGCATTCCTTTACCCTTTTTATGTTATTTGTCTGCAATTTCTGTTCATTTTATTATAGGTCCAAATTCCTCAGGAGTAGACCAGCACTGTACTTCTCAGGTTAGGAAATGTTCACCCTCTGCTTGTCCAGAGATGTCCAAACTTGGTTGAAGGGGGTGGCACTGGTCCTATAGGTACTCCGGTATGTAGTAGCCTGGCATGTCTCACTGAATGGGAGCTTCAGAACTTGTCGAGCAGGTCATGGACAGACACCTTCAGACAATCTGGGGGGGGGGGGATTAGAAGACTGTTTGCCCAGGTTAGCTCCAACCATTGTACCACTATAGGTCCCTGCCTCATTAATATTGGGGTCCTCCGTTGCAACACCATCTAGCAGTGGAAACGTCGGATGCCTTTTGGTCTAGGTATGTTTTTAGGCTGCAATCCTCTTTATCTCTTCCTTCTCTTATCCTCTCTCATGCACTCTCTTACCTAATTAACACCCACACTACACTCTTATATAAAAAGAATATGAAAATTCCCCATCAAAAAGTATACTACCACTCCTTTCCCACATCATACAGCATACCCCTCTTGACATTTTCCTTCTGTGTTCCACTCTTTGTTATGTCTTCCCCTTTTCAGCCTTTCCCATCTCCCCTTTTCCATTCTTGTAAGAAATCCATCAAGGTGTCTAAATATGATAACCTTATATAAAACATTTTAAACGTCTATATATTTTTTTTAATATTAATAATAGAAGCTGTGCACCACCACTTGCCTCAAGCCTTTCAGGTGTAACCGCACATGGCCACATTTCTGCAATATCCAAGTATATACAAAGTGATACGAAACCTAAGTTTTTCACATTGTCCTCCAGATATACTTGACAATTAACTACAGGTATTTTACACTTTTTTTCTGTAAGTAGGCATGTTTATTAAAATGCCTTTGCATTTACTTTGTCAGCACAAATAACCTGCTCTTAGTGTATTTGCATGCAGGATAGTGGCACTCTTTGCAAATAAGAGCTACGCAACTGCAAAATCCAGAACTATGACTGTCACTCTGTATTTTCCAGCAGATACCAGACAATTGAGATGTATGCTTAACTGTGCTGATGCTATAGTTACACAGCCACGGATGAATGAGAAACAGCTCACCTAAAATGCATTACTTCTGTCTCACTAATACACACCACATTGGCAGTGATTTTCAACAGCAAACACTGAACAACCATTTGAAATCAACCAATTTCAACTGATGACTTAAAGCTTCATCCACATAGAACTCATCAGCTTGTAGGTTAGCCATCATGTACACATTTCAGACCTCAATGTTATGAACTGACCCAAGTCAAATCTCCTGATAACAATGTTATTTGCCATTCTCAACAGAACAACAAAAGATTGTCACATATCAGATATTCCTGAATTGTAGTTGATCATATTGTTATTACTGGTAGACAAGACAAAATGAAGAATCCCCCATCCCACAAACACAAACACATGTACACATGCACATTTGTCCTTTTAGTTTTATTGAGTGAAAATTTCACTGTTCATGGCCTCCTTAATAACTGCAATTACTGCTACAAATATGTTCAACACACCAAGATCCAGTCATGTCCACTGTTTATGAGACTGGCTTCATTCATGTGTATCATTACTGGTTTGTTAACAGTCATATTGTATCTACACTTAATTGCAAAGGATTCTGGATGTGTATCAAGAGATATATTTGATATATACCATGTCACTTAGAGTGAAATAGCAATATTTCTGAATGTTTTCATTATGGATTTCAATGCCGGCATACCAAATCTGTACCATTTGTCTAAGAGAGCTACATGCAGAAAAAGTAAAGGTAGCAAATGGAAATGAATGAAAAAGGGTGAACGTAGTTAATTAAGCTTTAAAAATTAAAGTGAATAATATAAGTAATTTTGCTTTTGACAGTAAAGTGTGAGAGACTTAATCACTAAAATTTTGAAACTGCAGAGTGTAAGTAAAGGTAATTAGGTTTTTGAAATAAATGAGTATTAGAATATGCTGTTAAGTTTCTGAAACTGAAGAATGTGACATTGGTTAATTAGGTTTGCAATACTAAAGAAGGTGATAATTAGTAATTTTCTTTTTGCAGCTAAAGAGGTTAACATTAGGTAACTTGATTTTTATATAACTATCAAGGGTGAGATCAAAGTAATTAGATTGTATTTAAATAAAAAATCACTGTTCCATGTTCAGTACCACATAACTCAGCACACAATCCTCGGTTTTGGCTATAGTAATCCAGGCTGTGTTATTTGTAATGATGTACAGCAAAGTGAGGTTTAGTAAAAAAATTGAGTGTTAGATGCAATTAGGCTTCTTGAAAATTAATAATCTTTATCTGATCAAGAACTGGATAGCAAGACCTCCCAGAAGGACATAGTTTTTCTACCTACTGCTCCTTTAGTCAGCTTATGTTTGTTGTTAATATTAAATGTTGGCAGCATTTATGAAGGAAGTTAAAACTATCAGCTCACATTTTTCATTAATGCTAGTGACAAGCCACTAACTCCTAAAGTTTGTTTTATATGCACTATATTGCAATCCCTGGTTCTCAGCTTTACATTCCTGCTTCGGAGATGAAAGTAATGATCATTGCTTGGACAGAGTGGGTACTATATGTTATGACTCTCGCCACTAAATTTAATTTATTTAACCTTCATAAGTTGTGTTAGTAGACAATGTCCCCAATGTGATCACATTTCAGTGAATGGGAACGTGTACAAAATAAGAGGATGTAGAAGTTGAAAGAGAGGGTATATGCGCATCTTTTAGATATTAAAAATTTAAACCCACTAATGCTTTATATAGGCATATTCTTGAGTACACTTCTCATACTTTTAAATTTACGTTCATTGAACATGTCAAAAAGGATTTGATAACATTTACAATGGACAAATATTTGGACAAATGTGAGCTAAAATGGCAATTAATATTAAATGCTAAGAATTGGTCAGGTCTGCATGACTCTTGTTCAATAAATTGCCTGTTAAAGTTGAAATATTTAGAAGTGTAGCTTTTTACAGACTTTAGCAATGAAATTTAACATTTATCCATTTGCATATTTATATATTTTATGCATTTATATTTATTATTTTTAAGCATATACAAGTTTGTTTTATTATATAAAATTATGATTTTATTCTCTAAAGCTTTCAAGTTTTGAAAATGCTCAGGGACCTTTAAATTTCAAATTTTTAATTTTAATTTGAATTAATTAGTTAATCGGTTATTATGTGTGACTATTTAAATGTTGGTAAAGCAGTACCAGATACATTTTTAATTTTAATTTGAATTAATTAGTTAATTGGTTATTATGTGTGACTATTTAAATATTGGTAAGGCAGTACCAGATTAGTTTTGAAGAAGTTTCTTATTGTAGAAATGAAAGCCCTTAACTGTCTTTATTATTTTGATTGAATAAACTGTTGGTGGGTTTTGTCACAGAGTGGTTCTGACCTAGCATTTTCAACTGTTTTCCATGAGTTGTGGTTCGAGTAGTTAGTTGGTGTACATTGTAGTAAGAACTATACCCATTTGCAAAAGACAGTATAAGAAGCAATTTATGAAATGTTCTAGTTACTTGTTAAATCTCATTATACTATATTAGCCTATCTAGGTATCACTGCAAGACATTTATTTTGGATCATGCTTTACTCTTAGAATTAATTAAGAATAGTGACACACTATTTATTTTCACAATATGCTTGATGTGGTGGCAAAGGCAGTTTTGCTGTTACTAGTATAGTGATGAAGGAGGTGGATTTGATGCTTTCAGTGAGTAGTAGAACAACAATGATTTCAAGAAGGGTGAAGACAGCAGTTTTAATTAGTTCTTTTTTTATATATGCAGAGATTGCATCTAAAATCAGCTGAGTATATGCTTGCCATCTGTTATGTGAAGGACATCCCAGGTTGCTTGTGATGATAAATGATAAGGCCCTAGTATAAGTTTTCAGGTGATTCCAGGCTTTTTTAGGTTCCTGATCTCTACTTTATTTAGATTTAAGTGATATATTTTTCCTGTATATGGTACCATAATTTGATCAGTTTGTCTCTGATGTCTATTTAGGCAGATGTAACAGAAGGAAATGTTATTTATCTACATATCAAAATGACCTCCAAGGTTGTCAGTCATTGAGATTATTTGAAAAGCCTTTGATGGATGGCCATTTAGTCTATTACCCTTGAACAAATGTTCATTGATGTTACAGTCATCATTACCACCACAAAGCTGGTGCACTGGAAATGGTCCCAAGCTAAATGCAAAAAATGCAGTGTAGTAGCATCCTGCAAAGAAAATAAAGGTTCTCCCACTTTATATGTTATACATGATACTCCTATAAAAGCAGATACAGTCATAAGAAAATATCATGGCTAGGTATGTGGACAACTCTCTCTCATTTCATAATCATGTTTCTATCACAGTCAGAAAATCCTTTTATCTGTCTCATTTAAGGTCCAAGGAAATATCTAATATATTCAATCAAAGAAGTTGTGTTACCACTGATTTGTTCTTTAGCAAGCCCTTCTTTGAATATAACACTCCATTACTGTATGTACAAACAAACACAAGCAAAGCAAAAAAAAAAAATAATCAAGGCCTTGAATCCTTCAACTGTTCCAATCAATAAGCTTGACTCTTCTTTAATAAGCCACCTCCTACTTCTCCTACGTAACCTGTGTCTTGTTTTCATGAATGATACACTCCTATTGACATCTTGCTTCTTTGCAATATGAGTGATATGACAGGAGAGAACACACACACAGGATGGAAACGGGCTCAGTCTTAGCAGCTATGGGAAATGCCATGCATTTGACAGATTAGGAAGGTTTTTCCTGTTCCTCCCACATACAACATTGTAAAAATTAGTAACTCACAAGATACTCTTGATTAACAAAGGTGAGAACAGGGTACCTGTTTGTAGAAGAGTGTAGTGACAGGAGATCAGCTGCCAAATGGTGGAGTCAGCCCAGAGTGTGCTTGAGAACATAAAAGCCATTTGTGCAGTGATAGACACTGATGCACAGATACTGCACACCACAGTGGCAGACCTGCAATGAATTAAAACCACAACGGTATACCATGAGAGTATATTGGACAACACCTAGCTCAAATTAAACCAGCAGTAGGAAGAGATACTGCTGTAACACTTGACAATATCCTCCCAAATTAAATGTATTGCAGATCTGCAGGCACACACCATACAGATGGAGAACAATATTAATGAGCTCAAGAACATGGCCAGACAAAACATTTTTTGAATATTGGGGCTCACAGAAAGAGTGGAAGGAGATGATGTCCTGCAATGTATCATTCAGGTATGAGAGGGGATCCTGGCCATATACAAACCCATTGCAATTCAACCATCCCATTGTCTGCAGTCCAAGCATCTCAACTCCATGTACCCTAGACATCTCAACTTTCATTTCTTAGACTTTAAAGATTGGGAAGCCATTCTTCCAAGACTGAACATGAGGTTAGCAATCTAAAACTGGCAATATTTCTGGTCAGGAAATCATCCTTGACTATAGTGTGGCCTGTTTGGGTGTAAGAACTATGGTTTGGCATTTCACTGAGGTATCCTGCTATTCTGCAACTAACCAAATTGACTCAAATGTTCTATTACATGATTCCAAGTGATGCAGACTTTTTTCTAAATGATCAGAACAATTCATCAAAAAAGTATTATGCTGAAGCAGTGAGATTAGCTGCAGCAATGAATCCATGAGAAAAGAAAGACCTAGCAATGGAGCGAATGTAAATCATCTACACCTAAGAAGGGAAAATAGATGGACTGTCTCATATCAAAGCCTGCAAAACAGCAGTTCTCCTCATGGTGGCTGCCAAAAAAGCAGTTACTAGAAAATGGAAATCAAAATCTAAACCAACTATATTAGAAGTAGTGAATATAGTAACAGAGATAAAACAACTGGAATTGAGATCTTTAGTAAAGGGTAGGAGCAAACTACATAAGAAAAATGGGAATTGTGGGAACAATACATACAGGGGAGCAATGAGGTTTAAAAGAAGGCAGGACTTAAAGGAGATATGTAATGCTTCATTGAAAATGACTGGGTAGATTATAATTGATGTATAATGCTTGCAACTGGGAGTGTATCAGAATGATTTGTGATGTAAAATGCTTGCAACTAGGATTGTGTCACTGTGGTTTGTTTTCATTTATATAAATGTACTGTTTATGTTGTAACTGATGGTTTAATTAAGATGTCTCTTGTTTGAAAAGGGACAGGAATTGAATAATTTATGTAATGTTAGTAAGGCTTTATGATATATAACAATATATGTGAAGTATAATATTTGTCAATGTTAATTTGTAAATACAGTTTGATTACTTTTGTATAAATGTAAAATTGCCTATACCACAAGTGGTAATTCAATAAATGTGTGTTTAACAAAAGAATCATGAGTTTACACAATGCTGACATCAAAGAAAGACAATAATGTGTAGTACGGGGACTTGATATTTTGCTGGATGAGTTACAAGAGATTGAAGCAAGCTGGTTGGAATCTGCTGCCATGAGTGAGGGTGACCACAGTTGTTTATCTCATGCATAATTGGTCGAGAGGTTGAAATGGACTGTATCACAGTTTAAAGAATCATGAGTTTCCACAATGCTGACATCAAAGAAAGACAATAATGTGTAGTATGGGGACTTGATATTTTGCTGGATGAGTTACAAGAGATTGAAGCAAGCTGGTTGGAATCTGCTGCCATGAGTGAGGGTGACCACAGTTGTTTATCTCATGCATAATTGGTCGAGAGGTTGAAATGGACTGTATCACAGTTTAAAGAATCATGAGTTTCCACAATGCTGACATCAAAGAAAGACAATAATGTGTAGTATGGGGACTTGATATTTTGCTGGATGAGTTACAAGAGATTGAAGCAAGCTGGTTGGAATCTGCTGCCATGAGTGAGGATGACCACAGTTGTTTATCTCATGCATAATTGGTCGAGAGGTTGAAATGGACTGTATCACAGTTTTGTGTATGCTTATGTCTGAATGCTTGGTCTGGAGACTTGTCAGTGGTATGTCTAAGTAATCAAAGAGGAAAATGGTCTGTAACAAAAAAATTTAAGTACGGGAGAGTGAGTGCAGAAAACTATTAATGTTCTGAGAGTAATCCACCATACCTTCTAATACATTTAAAGTTAGGTTAATGAATCTCTCTTGTGCTTGCCTCAGTTGCAGCACTTTGATTCTGCCAAAGCATTAGAATTTTCTAATAAGCTTCTATAAAATCTAGTTTCTTTACTTTATTTTTGTATTAAATAGTTTGGATGGGGTTATGTTAACAGGGTAGATTCAGCCAGCCGACCCTATGAGGCAGTGTACTTTTCTTTTATATCCTGGAATGTAAAGGTGATTTGCTCATTTATAGTGCATAGTCAATAATCTCCTGGTTAACAAAAAAAAAAAAAAAACAAAAAAAAAAAACAAAGTGGATACTTGTCTTCTGGAAACAAATATAAAAAGGGTTAATAAAAATATTCTGCATAAAATATGGTTTATAAATGTGTATAACAGTACTGCAACTGCTACTGCTAGGAGGAGTGAGGCCATATTTCTGTAGAGTGCACTAAGAAGGTTAGTGTATTAAGTGCAAAAGGATAAACACTAAAAATGTTGTGGGGAAATTGTACACTATGTGGTATAAACTATTATGGCCCATACAATGATGCAGACAGTGCCTGGTTGGAAGTAATGACTGTGTTAAGAGCTAGATGTACTCATAAAGATCTCATAATTCTGAGACAGAATATGAACTCAGTGATGGACCAGTGGATGGACAGGATACCCAAAGTAATCAATAAGTCCCCTAAACATCCATGCCTGTAAAGTCACTGTGTTTGGAATGGGGGTTAGTATACACTTGCAGGATAAAAAGTACACATACATGGTTTATCAACCAAGTGTTGCTATCAGGATGGATTTATTACTATTATCACAACATAATAAATCGAGAATTTGTCATGCTAAGTATATTGTCTTCAACTTT
>NC_056744.1:170388878-170503224 GCF_019279795.1 Protopterus annectens
TTCAGCATGCACATGTTAGAGTATGATAGGATAAGTATAGCAAGCTACTTCTGAATTTTTTTTTTTTTAATTTTCTTAGTACAACATGGAGAAACAGGAGAAAGAGAGAGAGAACAGATAAGGATAACAAACATTTATGAGGTGTAACTTAACAGCTGTGGGCTAAAAGGAGCTCCATGTTGATAGACACTGATGATCACAGCCTTACACCTGAAGCGTTTGGAATTTATTCACTACCTTAATGTATCACTGGAGACGTGATGATGAAATGGCAGATATTTTCTCGTGATGCTATGAACTGTGGAGTCAGTGATAATGAGATACTGAAGCTGAACATGTGCATATAACTGCAATTTCAAGGAAAAACATGGGTCAACAACTTACTGACATTTTTCTTTCTTTCTTTCTTTCTCTCACAGGGTGATCTCAGATATTTTTAGGTGTTTCATGAATCCTGCTGATGTACCTCAATAAGCACATAAATGACAGATCAGATTATCTCACATCCAAAATGTTTGGCATTTCAAGCTTCAAATTATATACACTTTAGCTCAATGAATGCTTTAGGGCCTGCATGCCAATCTAGTTTGTCAATCCTAATTAAGTTAAGTAACACTTAATCCTTTATAAGTAACATACTGGGCTTCATCATAAATATGACTTACAAGGCATAAAGATTGAACTCCATCAACACCTATTTATGTTTTTTTTATTGTAATGGATTTTGGCACTAACGTTTTTCACTTTTGTGCCTGTTTCAACCAGCTTAACCACCTTACTGATCTGTGTGCATCTGAATTTGCAGAACGTAAGTTATAACTCACTATCTGTCTATATATATTTATATATATGGGTCCACTTCAAAATACTGACTTTCAAAATCCCTAAACTCAAAATATTGAGACCAAAATCTCTAAAGCTCAAAATACTGAAAACACACAGGATACCATCACTTATTATATTCCAGCAGAAGTACATACTGAAACAAATAAAACACAAACCATATTACTCTTCTCCAAGTATAAGCGATTACACTTTAGTGTAGTGAAGTGCAATCTCGGAGCTGATATATTTAAGTTGCAGGGGATGTGGGGGGTGCATCCCCCCACATCAGGGGTGCAGGGGGGGGGGGCTTGCCCCCTGCCTATACTTGCAGAAGAGTAATATGTTTCTGTATGTAGTTCTGCTGCAATATAGTTATGTTGCTGTACTGTGTTTTTTTTTGATATTTTGAGTTTCAGTATTTTGAGTTTTCAGTATTTTGAGCTTTAGAGATTTTGGTCTCAGTATTTTGAAAGTCACTATTTTGAAGTGGACCCATATATATATATATATATATATATATATATATATATATATATATATATATATGTATGTATGTATGTATGTGTGTGTGTGTGTGTGTGTGTGTGTGTGTGTGTGTGTGTGTGTGTGTGTGTGTGTGTGTGTGTGTGTGTGTGCGTGTGTGTGTGTGTGTGTGTGTGTGTAGTATATGTATACATAGCTCTCTCTCTCTCTCTCTCTCTCTCTCTCTCTCTGCATGTTATGTATACATAGCTCTCTCTCTCTCTCTGTATGTATATATATATATATATATATATATATATATATATATATATATATATAGATATATATATATATGTATATAGAGATTCAGCAATATAAACTGATATCAAGAGTCAAAACAGCGAAAAATCATCAACTTTAGATGAAATTTCAAGAGTATTGCCCCCGACTCCCTTCACCCCTAATTACTATAAAGATATCATCTCCAAGTCTATGCAACAGTAAAGAAAAGAACAAACACCCTCACCTCACTGTCACCCAGTCTTCAAATACTGTCAATACCACTGCCTGAATCACAGTATAAGTCAAAATAACATAACAATAATAAATCAGGTTTAAGTACTGCGAGTTACAGAGTCTGATCCTTTTAGTTACACTAGACTCTATAACATTATTGACAGACAGTAAGTGAAAGGAACTAAATATTACACTCCTCTTCTTTTACATTGATTTCCAGCAACAGAATGCACCGTGTGTTTCTTGTGATGAAAAACACATTTATGAAACTCCCCCATCACTTGGTACAGTCTACTTAGTCAAATTACTACATTACAAAATCTCACACTCTTCAAGAAATGATTGAAGTCACACCTGGCTCAGCAATATAAATGTGCCTGCCCTAATTGTGTCAGTCAATTAATTCTAATGGGTCATTCAATTTTAATTTCAGAATCACACCTTTATCCAGTTTTCCAGATTTGTCTCGCTTGTATTATGCATGTGTCTTTGTTGACAAATTACTGTTTTAAATGCTGAGATTTTTAAGCAATATCAAAAAAAATTATATAAATATTATACTGCATGCATAATGTTTATGTCATATTTTTCAAATAACGTATGTGTTCTTTCCACACATTTCCTGCAGTATGAAAAGAAATACATCTGTAACTGAATTACTCTGTTGGGTATGCAACATGTATTATATTTTATCTGTTCTTTGCTCTGCAGTTTACATTATTGTTGTATCTGCTGCATGGATCCTATAGTGCGTAAAAATGTAGTCACTTTATGAACTTGTATGCACCCGTAGGACCAGTCACCTGTATGGACTGACAAAAGGGTTGGGATTGTTTATCTGAACACCCTGGATGCCACACATCCCACAATGCTTTTGGACTGGGATTCAGGTTTTAGTCCAGTCACTTACATCCTTCTCAACCTCTTAACACAAGAAAACTGGACAAAGTCAAAAATAACCAGGGCACAGTGGCTCAAAAATAAGGACAAATTTTAAATATTGTTCTTATAAACTGAGAAAGTTGTTAGAATAAAAGTTTTTTTGTTGCCATGCATTTTCCTAAGTATATAAAGTCTGAAACTCAGATGTCTGTCATTATTTAATGACTTCAGTCCTCAATTATTTGCCAGGAAACCACAAATTTTAAGAGTAGCAGACTAAACATATGAGGCAAAAATCTGAACATTCTATGAAAATGTGGACGGTTGTGAGAGGCAGTCACCTATAACTTTGACCACAGTGTTCTGGTTGCAGTGAGAGTCTGGAGATATGACACCATGTAATGACTATATAACCCTGAAATATAAGGCTGGTATCGTACCCCTCTACACAAACATGGACCATCCACTGACCCAGGTAATTATAGACCCACCAGCCTAACTAGCCTGATCTGCAAAGTCATGGAACACATTATCATGGAGCTTATAAACAAGGACATTGGCAACTTCCAAATGCTTAACCCCACACAGTTTGGTTTTGTCAAAAGGAGATCATGTCTATTAAACTTGGTCAAAGTCTTCAAAACCATCACCAAAGCCATGGACGAGGGGAAGATGTTGCACACCGCCTACCTTGACCTAGCCAAAGCCATCAACACTATTCCCCACTCAGGCATAATAGATAAACTCACCCAGCTAAGCATCCACTCATATGTTACCAGACGGGTAGCTAACTAGCTCACTGATAAAACCCATTCAGTCAAAACAGGGAAACCACTTCTAGTAACAGACCCATAATGAGCAGTGTACCCATAGGATTGGTCTTGGGGCCTCTACTGTTTGGGATATACTTTTCTGAGGTACAAGCCAAAAACAGTGGTCTGTGGCTGACCAAGTTTGCAGATGACTGCAAGCTGGATGCTGCCTTATATTCCCCTAGTGTTGTGAACATCCTCCAAGAGGGCCTTACCCAAATTAATAACTCGTGCTAGAAGCATGGCCTCAAACTGAATGCCAAAATATGCATCATTATCCCCTTTGGGGAAAATGGCATCCCCACTAATTATCACACTAATAACAATGTACTAAGCACACATCAGTCATGAGGGACTTGGGCACCCAGGTGGATAGCAACCTGACTTTTGACCACCACGTTGCCTTTGTTGTATGGAAGGGTTTATAAATGGCCCAGCTCATACATAAGGTTATTTCATCCAGGAACAAGGCGATCGTAACATTTCCGTACTCCTCCCTTATCAGACCCATTATTGAGTAGAATGCCCTCTTTGCCATGTACCTTGCCAAGCACATGCCGCAGATGGAGAGACCACAGAGGTTACTGACCAGGAAAATCCAGGGTCTCAAACACCTATCCTATACAACTAGGCTAAAAGCAGTGTCCCTCTACTCAGTCTCATACAGACTGCTAAGAGGTGACCTGTGTCTGGCATACAAGGCCATCTTAGACCCAGCATTGATGGAGTGGCTGCATATCCGTAAATCAAATACCACTCACACAACCCACATGCAAGGCCTCAACCTGGTCTATGACATTAATAGAACTTGTTGGTGGCATAGATTTGAGTCCCAAAGACCCCACCCATCTGTGGAATAGACTTCCTCTTCATGTCAAGCAGTGTACCTCTCTAGCTCTCTTTAAGAGGAACCTGGATGTCTGCATGGGAAACAGAAAATACACCCCTGGGATCCCACCTGTGTTCCTGTTGGATAGGGGAAACAGGTGTTGACTTTGTCGGAAAATGGCTGAAATTCTTGGCTAGGCTTAAATGGGCCTCCCGGCCAATAGACTTGTATCATCCTATGAACCTATGAACCTAATCACCCTCAAGACAACACTGATACCCTGAAAAGACACCCATACACTATCGGCAGGTTCTTGGGATGAATTAAAACATGGCTGGATAGCCAGCCACACATCATTTCTCACTCGTTCTGCAAAATGCTTTTGATTCTCTTGTTGGATGCTATGCTGACAATGATCAGGAAAATATACAATGGACACATGATAAGTACAGATGCAGACAAATATCTCTGCACACACATGCTACTTTTTGTGAGAATAGATTGAATGCTGAGCATGGTACATGCCTCCTATAGGATGTAAAACACAATTCCATACAGCAGCATTCAACATCTATGCCACCTGTATCATTCTGTAAGTCAGGTGAATGCAGCCTGCACTCAGACATCTCTTCTGCATACTATGTATATATAGTCATTACAGCACATTACAGTTTGGCATGTAGAAGAACATGTTAAAACTGTGCACCAATGCACGATGTTGCAGTTTGTATAGATCGTGGTAGTGACATGAAGCACACAGACATGTACCAGTACATGTCAAATGTACAATAGGCCACACAAAAGAGTGGTGCATGTAACAGAGACATGCAAACTTATTATGCATGGCATATTCATTCTGCCATATGCCATACTGTATAAATAGACATGCACACAGATTCAAATGGCTATAAAACCAGGTTTGAAAGCTAACAAGAATAACTTGTTCTCGCAGCCTAGCTGCAATACTTTAAACACACATTTGCATATGGTGTGCAATGCATGACGTTTTATCAGTCATGTACTCAATTTGTTGCCCAGCCAGGTGCTCCTCCCACTCCTAGGATGCCACTTGGGTAGCAAGCTCTTCTGCAAGAGCTCTGAGGGGCAACAGCTATGAGAACAGGTTAGTCTTTCTATATTTATATGCATATAAAGATGGATAGCATAACCTATAGCTGTGCCTAACAAATTATGCTGTGGGTGGTGTCATTCCCAACTAACTAGACTTTTCTGTAGGTCACTTCATTTGTGGTGGCAATTTTCATGGCTGTTTGGCATCTGTGTGTTTACTGAAAGCTGTCTGCGGCTCCTTTCTTAGATGTTTACATGGGATTTGCCATCTGGAAAGGAAGCCTGGCCAGGTATGATGCCAAGAAATGGGACTACATGGCCAATGATCAGTCTCATACTCGCAAACCCTTTGGCTTACCATGTCTATTTCAATACATTGAATGATATGAACCCGTGGAATATTTATTTATTTATTTTTTGTGGGTCAATGTTGGACATCTGTGCTGTGAATGATATTTAGAATGACAGAAGGTGAACACTGCCATATTACACTGCATCACAGTGCAGTAGCATATACTGACGTAGGCCACCATATTACTCTATAGGCATACAGAGATTATTTAATTTGCTGCTGCCTCTGTTGTACACTACAGTTATAGGTAAGTACTTCACACAGAGCACAGAAATGTTATGAACCACACAGCCAGTAAGAGATTCATGTAATTTTGGAAGACTATACCTGACTCACTGTGCATGCATATGAAATGTTATTTAAGCTTCATTTGTGCACAAGTGCTCCACTGTAACTTTGACACGTGCAACTGAATGATACGTACTGTTGTATTCTACACCTTGTAATTTTGGACAGTAAGTAGAGCAGTTTTTTACCACAGCATTTTCAGCATCTGTTAGGGATATTTTCATATGAAAATGCATTTGCAGTTTTAGACCATTGTCTGTCTGGCTTGCATAACATACAGCCATATTGTGTAGTCCACTGTAATAGGGACTGGTACAATGGATATGTTTGCATAGCTAAGCTGGTATGTGACTTAGTGTGCGGACTCATGTAAATAAGTAGGATGGTCATTTATCCTGAAGAAAAAAAAAAACATGAACTTCACAGCTCAGCATATGGAGGTATTGATTAAAGCCACCCAATGAGATATGGCAGCAATTACAAGCAGAGGTAGAGCAGATGCTAAGAGGTTACCAGTGACTTTTCTATGTTGTTAGGAACAATGGTAGGGAGAGTATCAATTTTTTTATAATAGTCAGTGCCATGCAGGATTCAGCTAAAAGGAGAGCCACTGATTTCAGAGCACAATACCCCTATACAAAATGCTATGATGCAGGAGAAAAATGCTGTTGCATTGGTCAGATGCTCCATATCTGAAATGCCAAGGGCAATTTATTTTGGTAGCCCACAGAAGGAAAACTAATGTGTAGCATATATGTTGCTGTGTGACTATATAATGACTGTTACTGTATACATCTTTGCATAGATGCACCTTCTACTGGCATTTCTGTGGGAGACTTTAAATAACTGATAACTGAAGTTTTATGAATTGATGACAGTTCTATTAGACTCTCATTAGGAAACCAGTTTCCTTATCAACATATACTTGTGGGTCAAGGAGATGTGCATTCCCAAAGGTAGATAAAACAGTACTGTTGCCAGATAGCTAGTGCTGGTTAGGGCAAAACATGGTCTGGGGAATATGACCACAGGAAAAAGGCAGATAAAGCAGTACTATTCCCCAGATATTTAGTGTTGGTTAGGGAAAAGCAGGCTCTAAAGAAAATGACCACAGGAAAAAAGGCAGATAAAGCAGTACTGTTGCCCAGATATGTAGTATTGGTTAGGGCAAAACATGATCCTGGGAATATGACCACAGGAAAAAGGCAGATAAAGCAATACTGTTTCCCAGATATTTAGTGTTGGTTAGGGAAAAGCAGGCTCTAAAAAAATGACCACAGGAAAAAAGGCAGATAAATCAGTACTGTTGCCCAGATATGTAGTGTTGGTTAGGGCAAAACATGGTCTTGGGAATATGACCACATGAAAAAGGCAGATAAAGCAATACTGTTTCCCAGATATCTAGTGCTGATTAGGGCAAAACATGGTCTGGGGAATATGACCACAGGAAAAAGGCAGATAAAGCAGTACTGTTGTCCAGATATCTAGTGTTGTGTAGGGCAAAACATGGTCTGGGGAATATGACACAGGAAAAAGTAAAGACCTTTGTTACCCTTTTCTGTGTTTTCTGCTAGGATTCAATAGGTATCATATAGTGGTTGTGAAATGTTTTACCCACACACATACATACACAAACAGACACACACACACACACACACACACACACACACACACACACACACACACACACACACACACACACACACACATTTCCTCTTGTATGATCCTGGATCTGGTATATATAATAAACAAGGGATGCAGGGAGTGTGACCTCCTGCATAAAATGGGTTTTGAATTTTTAACATTTTGGGTTTGACTATTTTACGTTTTTAGTATCAGGGCATATACTTACTAACTATCTATCTATCTATCTATCTATCTATCTATCTATCTATCTATCTATCTATCTATCTATCTATCTAGATGTCTGTCTGTCTATCTATCTATCTATCTATCTATCTATCTATCTATCTATCTATCTATCTATATCTATATCTATCTACATCTGAGCTTTGATTAGAAAAAAATGCCCATCCAGAGTCTCAGGGGAGCAAGGGATAGCTCTCACCAGATAATCATAAATCCAAACAATCAAATGGACTCACAACTGAAAGATAGGATGGCATTACCAAAGGTTATGAAAGAGACTATTGGATGAAGAAGAACAAAATACACAGAGGTCACTGTTTGGTCAGGTCACATTGGTATAAACTCTTGATAAGCAATAACCCTGATGAATCAAGAGGACTATTTTTTTCAATCACATAAGGGGTTTCCTTATGAAATCTGATATCACGCAAGAAGGAGTTAATGAGGCCAAATGGTTGCTGTCTACCTATGGTCTCCATCCATCCTATTAGTGATGGTGAAGATTCTTCCATATCCAGTGCAGTGACCAGTTGATATAGAGCGGACACCTTTAATTTGTGAGATTTTTCTATAAAGGGTGGTTTGATCATAGTGGTTAACAAACCAAAAACATATGTACCTTGAAAGGATATCTAAATATCATATATCAGAGCTGGAGATATTGTTGAAAGGAATGTCTGGGCAGATTCTATCTTTCACTGAGCAGGGTCCATTGGCCTTTAGCTTTGCTAATAATATCATATATCCAATGGACACCAAAGTTATTCCATTCATTGTTTATAAAGGGGGACTCTGATCAACCAATAAGCTTAGATATAGCTTTCAGGACAAAGTGGTTCTGAATAAATGAGTGGAGAGTTTAAGATGCTTGGGTAGAGACTTTGGATTCAACTAAGATCCCCCCCCCCAAAAAAAAATCAGACAAAATGGTCCATAGAACGGAGCCTATGCTTGTCCATAGAGAAGAGTCTCTGTGATTCATTGAGAGAAGATAAGAGAGTTAAAAGGTTCTAGCACATTTCCCCCATTTGGAGACTCCTAGACTTAAAACCAGTGATAGAGGTTGGAGCTGTTTTGACCACTCGTTTGACTTGTTTCCTTTTATTACACCAGATAAAGCTATCTATTGATGTGTTTATCCATTTTAGACTGGGTCAGAGATAGGTGTGGTGATATATCTAAAACTATAAAAAAGAAGAGGGGAAACAAACATTTTAATAGCTAAAATAAGACCCAACAGAGGAAAGATATAAATATTTCAAGGAGTGAACCCAAATAAAAACTTTACTCCAGATATTCTGAAAATTCATATTGTGCATTTACTATCACAATGTTGAAATTAACAACAAGTTCTAATCATTTTGTCAAATATCCTTGTCGAATTTGGTAATGTTGCTTTAACATCAGCAATCATCACCTCGACATCCGCATTCAAAATTATTTAACATATGAGGGCATGATATCAAACCTTCAGATTTTTGTGGCAAAGTTGCCATGGAAATTGTAAGTATAAATCCCATGTTTTTACAGTTTTGTGGGGGGGGGTGAGCCCCCTGCACCCTCCATGTGGGGAGCTGCACTCCACACCCCCTGCATATTATATATTCTAACTCTGAGATTGCAGTACAGAGAGGAAAAGGTTAAATCAACAAGGACCTCTGAAGCCGAAATGCAAACAAACACCAATCACACCCAAAGTAAGTGTCACACAGCCAACAATACCAGTATGCCACCCAACAGGCCCTAAGGCAAGACAACGTACCCAACACTTTAGTCATAGGTGACTCTATAGTCAGGCACACTGATGTCCTACTCACCAGGCTGAACAAGGGGAAAATTAGAGTCAGCTGCCTGTCGGGTGCCAGGATTTGCCACATAACGCATGCACTCAAGTCACTCCACAACAAGTACAAATATGACTCTGTCATTGTCATGTTGGAGAGAATGACTTGAGACGTACCTCACTGGACTACATGAAAAGCAACATAGAAGAGCTCTCAGATCATGTGGCCCAGGCAAGTATGACCTTAGCCCTGAGTAGCATCCTGCCTTCACCCAGAATGATACCACAGTATAAGGACAAAATGATTGACTTCAACAATTGGCTAAGCTTCTGGTGTCATTCAAAGGGGATTCAGTATTTGTCTGCCTGGACAACGTGATCGACAGACTATGATGCTTTGCCAGAGATGGTCTGCACCTGTTGCCCCTGGGATTCAGGTTACTGGCTAAGGCTCTTGCCACCCCCATAGTGCCTTTTTTTAGGCAAAGTTCAAAGGGCAAAACCACCACCATAACAGGTGCAAGCACGCAAAATCTGAAGGTAATGCTACTCAATCCTAGAAGTCTAAACCTCAAAATGCACTCTCTCGAGGCACTTCTAAAAATGGAGAACAGCGATATCTGTGCAGTAACTGAGACCTGGTTTAAGGCTTCAGAGAGCACCCCTGCAATACCAGGCTACAACTCTTACCACACTTTTCAGCCACCAAACCAGGACCAAAACAGTAAAGGTGGAGGAGTGTCCATATTTACAAAGGATATTCACACCACCAGGCTAGTTGCCCAACATAATGCACCTGAAATTCTCCAGGTGCAACTAACACTAGGTAAGACTGCAATCCAAATTGTAGCTTGCTACAGATCCCCCACCATCCCCCAAGATTCTCACTACATCTTTCTAAACATACTGGAAAATATTAAGATACAACCAAACACCCTAATACTGGGTGATTTCAATTACTTTGTCATTAATTGGGAAAACTACTCATGTACCAACAGCTATGCCCAACAGTTCTTGGAATTCATAAATTCCAATGCCCTGGATAACCTAATCCATAGTCCCTCTAGAGGCTCCAATATCCTAGACCTGGTCATTACCAACATGGGAAATCGATGCTCCACACCTATGGTCACCCCCTTGTTGGTCAGGTCTGACCATAGGCTAATCACCCTTGGCATCGACATCCCTCCCCCACCCCCCAGTAAGGAAACCTCTGTAAAAAACTTCTCCAAAGAGAACTTCATGCTACTCAAGTCAGAAGTGACAAACTTCATGAAACCCATGCAGACAGGAACTGAAAGTTCATCTGCTGAATCCTACACTAAGGCACTGTACAAACACATCCACTCATGCATGAATTGTGCCATCCTAAATAGAAACAAGACGCTCTCCTCCAAAAAAAAGGAAGCCAATCTTGTGGTCCCGTCATAAACAATCTTTACAACAAAAGGAGGAAATGGTTGCAGAAAAGAAGAAAATCCCAGGATGCCAAAAACTCCCTTACCAGCCTCAGTAAGAAGCTGAGATTCCTCATAAAATCCTCCAAAGCTAGTTACGAAAATAAAATTGCCAAAGATTCCAAAGACAACCACAAGGCATTCTATAGCTATGTCAAGAATCTAAATGGCAATACTCAGATCTGCTCTGAGCTACAACAGAATGGCATTAAATATACTGATCCCAAGGATATTGCCAATATCCTGGCAGATCGATTCAGTGCCAACTTCACCCCACTCTCACCCCATAAAGGGCCCGTCTCAATACTGAAAGATTGCTAAATTCTGGTAATAATGGCCACACTGGTAAAAACCGCACTCTCCAAAGCTAAGAATACAGCATCCATGGGACCAGATGACATCCTGGGCTGTGTACTACATGAACTCCAAAATGAACTGGCACCTCATCTAAGTGTCATGTTTAATCATAGCCTCACCTCAGGCTTCGTGCCCACTGAGTGGAGCACAGCTACAGTTATCCCACTCATCAAAGGGGGATCCACTTTGGATCCTGGGAACTACAGCCACATCACTCTGACGAGCCTGATCTGAAAGGCCATGGAACGCATTATCATGGAACTTATAGACAAAGACATTGGCAACGGACCCCACCCAGTTTGCATTCGTGAAGGACCAATTTTGTCTCCTGAACCTGATTGACTTCTTCAAATCAGTCTCCAGAGCTTTGGATGAGGGTAAGGCTATCCACACAGACTATATGGACCTTACCAAGGCCTTTGACACCATCTCCCACTCTGGAATCATAGATAAAGTTACTAAGCTGGGCATTGATTCCTACATCACTTGATGGATTGTCAACTGACTTACTGACAGAACCCACACCTTTAAAGTAGTTGACTCCAAATCCAGCTCCAGCTCCAGACAACTGACAAGTGGAGTACCTCAGGGTTCAGTCCTAGGACCGCTCTTGTTTGGTATCTACTTCTCTGAAGTACAAGCCAACTGTAAGAGACTCTGGCTAACAAAGTTCACAGTTGACTGCAAACTGGGAGCCATTATTGAATCCCCAAATGATGTGGATATTCTACAAAAGGGCCTTACAGAAACAGATGCTTGGTGTCAGAGCCATGGGATCAAGCTCAATGCAAAGAAACGTATAGTTATTCCCTTTGGAAAAAAACATGTACCCATGAATTACCACATAGGTGGCAGTACACTAAACACTGAAAGCGTGATAACAGACTTAGGGACACAGGTGGCCAGTGGTCTCACCTTTGATAGCCACATCACCACAACAGTCAGGAAATCCTTCAATGTGGCACACCTCATCACTAAAGGCTTTTCATTCAGAAAAAAGGAGGTCATTGTTGCACAGTGGTCATCCCTCGTTAGACCCATTATAGAATACAATGCCCCGTTTGGTATATACCTGTCAAGATGTCTTTAACAACTAGAAAGGCCGCAGAAATACTTCTCTAAAAGAATCACAGGCCTAAAGCAGATCCCCTATGCTGACAGTCTAAAAAAACTCCAGCTATACTCTGTCGCATATTGTCTAATCAGAGGCGATCTCTGCTTAACATACAAGGCCATGTGAAACCCAGAGCTGTTGGACATGCTATACTTAAAGAAATCCCAATCCCTCAGAGCCACACACTCCAGGGATCTAAAGCTTGTCATCACAATGAACAGAACATGCTGGAGGGATAGGTTCCTGATGCAGAGACTCCCCAGACTCTGGAATAGACTGCCCATACATGTCAAGCAGAGTGCCTCTTTGGCCCTCTTCAAAAGGAACCTTGATGATTGGATGGGAGATAGGAAATTCACCCCAGGGATCACGTCAGTCACCCTGCTAGACAGGGGTCCAGGGAAGTAAATATTTTGGGAAGAAATAGCCAGGAAATTGTTATGGCTAGGCTTGTATAGGCCCTAGGGCCAATAGCCTACTACCAACCTATGAACCTGTGAACCTTTGACAGGTGCTGTATGTTGGCATATGTCATGAGTACACATCAAAATGTTTGTACATTTGTTGCATGATGTTACATTGGCGGTAGTGTAGCAGACTGGCAGGTGTCTCTCAGACCTTTGTATGGTTCTGTTTCAGGGGTCCGCGTGGCTACTCTGTGGAGACTTGGTGGCAATACAGAGGTTGAGGATAGCAGGTAGCAAAGAAGAAGTTTGGCATCTGCAAGGTATGACTGCATGTGTGCATGGTTACCTAGGTGCATATGTATAGAACAGTGTGTCATGGACAATGGGGGCAGACAGCATAATCCTGCATGAATACCCCATGGCATGGCATGCTACCCTTAATATGTGTCACTTGGGTGTTCTGTACCTACAAATGTAGGTGTTGGCAGATAGCATGTATACCAACATACATGTGGGCTCTTTAGGGGCAGCAGCTACTCACAGGGCCTTAAAATGTGTAACCATTGCGCACAAATACGTGAGACATGCACACTGGTGCAAAGGGATATAGTTACGCATACATACAAAGAGTTGCCCTTTCTGAGATTAGGACCCCTACCTTTAGAGTAGTATATACTATAGCACAAAGTGCTTATCGCATGTGCCATGGAGCTTATGTGTTTTAAGAGTGTTCTGCCAGTGCTGTTAAGGTGGATGACATCAGCAGCTTTTGACAGGGAGGCCACTTTTGTGGAGGACGCTAATCACAGGGCCATAAAATGATTGGCCATTGCACAAACATAGGCCAGATGGGAATGTTTGTACACCTGTATGGGAAATATTTACATACACTAGGTGGGTGATGTCACTTTAGTGCCCCTACCTAACTAGCATTACTTACCACATCTCACAGTACTAGTTGTATGCACCACAGGTTACATTTGGTGTACAAGTGGCTGTAGCACTACATCACTCTGTACCTTTATGCGGCTATCTATACATGTACATATGTATATATGTGCCACATACTGATAGATAAGGGTGATCATGTCTGAGGAGGATAGGGAGAGACAGATACATAATGCACATCTCAGTTCTTTAGGCAGATGAGGCATCAGACATGGGCCAAAATTACCTATGTGTGGGACCATGCCCATTGTGACCATGAGTACTTCCAAGGTGACTCCAGGCCAGGCCTACCTGTACCCCAGTCCAGGATTTTGTGGGCTACAGCCAATTGGCTGCTGCACCTGATTCAGCAGTCCAGCACCTCCCTGATATTATGTCCAAGGGATTCCCTGGCTGTGAGCTGCACATAATATCTGAGTCATACCTAGGGTGTGTTCAGATTATAATAGAATGTACAGGGTTTTGCATCATATGTCTGGTATGTTTTACAAAGCATTGTGATTTTCTGGTGCATCACTGGCACATCATTATAGATTGATGTTAAGAACATATGAGAGACATTTGAGGTACTGACTCCATGCAAAGCAGGGAATCCATGCTACTGCACAACCTGCTATTTTCTGCACTTTATGCATTTGTCTGGCCACTAGCTGATCCTTCTACTTATATGTGGGCCTTTGTTCCAGTCCTGTTCATGGCTTTGTCCATATTTCCTGCTCTGAGTAGTTGTAGGTTTGCTGTGACTGGGGTACATGCTGTAACACCACACATAGAGTTACAGACTTCACACCGCTGACTGCACATGTTTAGCAGGATGCCTGGCATTCTGCCCCATATGCCTGCTCTGCTCCTCAGACAGTTGTGTATGTTTGGTAATATATTACTATATGGTGCTCACTGACTTGTTGTAGATACTGACAAACAGTTACATGATGGTCTTTACATCCTGTTGCTACTCTGACTTGTTACAACCTGTTGTTATACTAGCCATCTTCGAGGTTACTCAGAACATGTGTAATGTCCATAGCTATGACCCCATGTCCTTTCATTGTCTCTGGCATTTTCCACCTTTTTTGCAGTAACAAATAGTGGCATATATTTTCAGTCTGCGGGGCTCCTACCATAGAAGTACCTCATATGCAAAATTGTAGGTGCAGCCAGCTTCAAACCATGAACACTATCAACCATGCTAATGTACTAAGCCCACTGAGTCAAACCAGCAACCAGAAAGTGAATTTTAATTCCTGACTCTATCAACATCAGACATACACTTTGACCCTTGCATATTGAGGAAATATGTCGTCAGGTTGCTTGGGACAGCTCTGGGACTGTGTCATCTGCTGCTATAATCTTGCAAACATACTGTTCCTGCAGTTGTATGGGAAATGGCTGTGTTGGGGGCAAGGGACCCTAGCATTGACAGTCATGCATCTGTCCCATGACCCAGCTGTTTAGCATTTCCCTCATATACTGCAGTAGGGTTTGCTGCCTTGTGGCCTACTACATATTACGAGGCAGTCAGTATTGGACAGAGAGTTCCTGTTGTCCCACATAGCTGTTAGCTCTCTGCAGGTAAGCCAGTAGAGGACTCTATTCCCTTGCATACACGCAACAGGTCCATACATATGCTACCATAGTCTAGTACCTCATACATTTGTTGTGAAGATGAGTGACTTACCTTGTGAATGCAGCAGTTGAGATAACAGTGCTTCAGGGCTGACTATGTCTGATGCACGCAGTACACAGCCAAACATGGTAAGGTACAGGTTGTGTGGTGTGGCTAGCATCCTTTTTACTATGTATGTAAGTTGGAGTGAGGTGTCAGTCCATAGGACCCTATGTTGCAAGTGCATGGGCTATCTGTTGCCTCTTTACGAAAGCCAGAGCATCCTGGGCATGCCTATGTCTGCCTACAGGGATAGGCTCTGGGGGGGTTCCTCCTCTGACTCCACCTATGGGTGTGGCTGTGAGGACCTTGACACTGGTGGGGGGGCTTTGTGTCCCTTCCCTGTGATGATCCTGCTGCAGCTGTTTCCACAGGATCATATTGTGTAGCATACTGTGAACATCTGTGCACATGTGGCTGGAGAATACTACAGGGCTCCACCAGACATAGTGAGGCAGTGGAACCTTGACTTGAGCAGCCCAGACATACACTTTATGATGTTCCTAGTTTGTGCGTGTTCCTCTTTTTGTCGTTCTTAGGTAGGTGTGTGTGCATTTCTGATGGGTGTCATCATCATCCATGGTTCCAGTGCATAGCCAGCATCTCCCAGTAGATGACCCTATGGGAAGTCCCACCGGCAAACATCTGGTAGAGCTGTGATGCATGCCAGATATGGGAGTCATGATAACTGCCAGGCTAACAACACACAAACTCATGATAATGCCCTGGGCATTGCACACAACCTTGCAGTTGATGGAGTGTTACCCCTTGAGGTTGATTTAGACTCTACCCTCTTCACCAGGCGGTGCCTTGATGTAGACATGAGTGCAGTCTATGGCACCCAGTATCTCAGAGTAGCGTATTACACAGTGGAAGAGATGCATAGTGCTGGCCCTCTCCTCAGGGGTGCAGCGTAAATAAATGTCCTCACTGGCGTGCATTTGCATGGCAGCCAGGAACTGGTGGAGCAGCCTGGATGCAGATGCCTGTGAGATACCCACCATGACCCCAATTGGTCTTTGAAAAGTACCTGTAGCTATTATTCTAGAGGCTACACGTACATTTGTTTCCACTGGGATGGGTTCCTCTCTGCTCGCTCTGGATTTGAATTGAGGGCTGCAAAGCTCTGTGAGTTCTTGTACTATGTCCTGTCCACCCTGTAGCACTCTACAATCTCCACCTCATGAGGCCCCTGGAAGGGTACCCTGGGCCTGAACACTTTTCTCCTTCTCAGTCTAGGCCTATTGTCAGCAGCAGCATCAGCACTGCCCTCAGCCTCTAGCACATACAAATGTAGCAGAGCAGCAGAAGCCCCTAGCATTCTGTCAGTTAAAATTCCCAAGTTTGTATGCCAATGGTGGAGAGTATGTGGGAAAAATCAGATTGTAGAGTATATGCATTCTTTATAGTGGTGTGCTGCAGATGCAGCCTGTGTGATTGGCTAACTATGATGCATTCCACCTGCCAGATATATCATTGGGGATTTGATAAGCCCAGTGTGAATGGAATAGGGCTTATCAGTAATGTATACCTGATTGGCTTTCCCAGGCTATTTCCTTTTTTTTTTTTTTTTCTAAATGCTTTCCCTGCTAAGCACTGCAGCATGCAAACTAGCAGCACTGGTGTAAACAGTGCTCAGCAGTTTGGACACACACTCATGCACGGGGATGCTCTGCATAGCTTAAACCAGCTAAAACATGCATCCCACAGCTAAGCAATGCTTAGCAGCACTAGACACATACCCCTGCTTATCTGAATGGTGCGCCACCCAAACAGGCTCTCCTGAGCTCCAGTCCACTTAAATGTATAAGTGACACACACACTTTTCCTTTCATCTTGCTGTTCTGCTGACACCAACAGGGTTCTGGGGCTACACGGGTTTTATCTGTGGACACAGTGGCCCATTTTTGCTATTCAGTAACCCCAGCTCATTTCCATACAGATCCTTGCACATGCCCTGGATACTTCACTATTTCCGGGCCTGCCTCCTTAGCAACCACTGAAATGTATGATTGTACATACTGCATGCAGGGCCCTATGATGCATTATTCTCATGTATGTCTTTTTAGTTTTTAAGCATTTTAATATTTTTTCCATAACGGCATGTTTGTTCATTGCTGCACGCCATGCAAACGTAATACGAGTATTAAAAAATGTTTATTTTACATTATTTTTCATTACTTTTTGGACTCACAGGGCATACTTTTGCACATATCTGTGCCTACTATGACAATTCTGACCTTTTAATTTGGCTTTTCCAGCCCCTATTCAATTTTTACATTTCGATACATAGACATTTTTCATGTACACTTCTAAAGCCAATATGAGTCCTGCATGGATACCTATCTGCTTGCTGGATGGCAAAACAACCTCATTTGCATGCAATTCACCTGCTTATGAGGTGATTTGCATGCCATGGACACTTCCGTGTCCCCACGGTCGTGCACGCCCTTCTACTCTGTTTCCTGGAATGCACAGCTGCTGGATTCCGTGTTAGCACCATGCTACTCTGCCTACATGGAAAATCACTCCTTGTAAGCTTTATTGAATTCTCCCCATAAACTTTTCATGGATTTTCAACATAAAAAAAAAAAATCATACAACTCCATGAAATATTCCCCACAGGAATGGAAATCATGTTTATAAGTGAAAGTATTATCAGATCTTATTATTTCAGAACTGTCATTCGGCAGTATATCAGTTGTATCAATATTTGGTTCAAAGGACATGATGACAGTACCATTGTCTTTTTCATGTTTTATGAACAAGAGACTGGTTACATTTCTCAAATTATGAAGGACACATTTGTCTATAATTCAGATTATAAAACCCATTTTCTGGAGACTCTCCTAAGAGATCTCTAATCCCTAATTTGTATGCATTTTCAAAATATGAACTTGTGCTAACCAGTGGAGGGTTAGAAGTGCTTTTCTTATGAAGTGTATTATGGTCAACACATATCATCTCTAAACACTTAAGATTTAACTTATGAGTGAAATGTTTAATTTCAACAATAGTTATATGGAGATTGGCCTACCAGTAGGAACAAATGGCTTACCCTTTTCAAGACAAATAGCTGTTCTTGATCAAATACATGCTCATTTAGATGACATACTTAAAACTTAGCAGAATATAGTATTTTGTGTATCAGCTTCTTTCACTGAAAAATGAAGCCCTTTTCAACACCATGCAGTTGTTAAACCTGCAATAAGCAAATCATTGGATATGGCTGCAACTACAGGACTTCCTGCTAGTTCATGTCTTCCAGAAGATATGTTTGAGCACTTTTTGAATTTTTCAGCTTTATTCGATCTGATCTTCTTGGACCAGTGGTCATAGTAGTCACAGGCCAATCCTTCACTAACAAAAAAAAAAAAAAAACTCTGATTGTTCACTCATAGAGTTGAGTCATTTAGTACTGTAATAAAGTCTAGGCAAAATGCCTTTAGTTCTTTCTTTCTTTATTTATTTAGTTGTTGTTGTTTTTTTTTTTTACCATTAAAAATCGAGAGTAAGTATTTTTTGTTTGTATTCCTTTTTATCATGTACAACTTCTTAATTTGGCCTATTCTTAATAGTTCTATCTTTTCTATCCCTTCTGTCCATAATAATTTCATACTGAACCACAAAGGCGATAAACGATGAATACTTGACAACCTGTTTAGGTAGCATGCTGACCTCTTTCTTTGAATTTATTGATTTTTTTTTTATCTGATTGTAATATCTCTAGTGCATTCCTGCATTGCTGAACAGTTCCTCAAACTGGTGAAACAATGGATCTTCCACAAAAATTCCCATTGGAAACTTGAATATTCAAAGTCCCTTTGGTACTTATTTATTGTTTATAAAATATGGAAAATTAAAATTGCCCAAAGGAGAGCTTTGTACTTGGAAAACATATTTTCAAATTACTATAATAAACTTGCCAAATCAACAAGCTCATCATTAATATTAATTTGTAACAATAAGATGTCATCTCACCAAAAGGATTAACATGAACTTACAATAGTTTTTGAAACTTAATCCCCTCAAAGTTGATGTTGCATGGGCTGCTGGTTCCATTGCCTTTAGGTCATTCTTTGTTAGTGAACATGTCTAATACTTTCAACATGACATCTTGAGGAAAAAGACTGGCTTTTCTTATTACCACTGATGTCCTATATCTGTGCATTACCAGTTCCATTTAAAATCTCCACAATTTGCTTAAAATTATCAAATGCTCATTGAGAAGCAACAAGAGCATTACCAGACTCACTCAGAATAGTAGGTGATGTAAGTCCTTTAGCAGGGGTGATTCCATGCTCCAGTCTGCATAAAACACCAACAATAGTAATGTTTTCAGCTTTTCCCAGTTAGGGGTCGCCACAGCAGAATTCCGGTCCACTAATGATTGACAGTAGATTTTTACAGTTCCAAGTAGCCAGCCTGATGCCTAACCTTCAAAGAAGGCACATCCATTCATGCACGCACCTATCTCCATGTCCTTAAACATTACTTGTCTGTGGGGAGAACATGTAGATTGCACACAGAAGGCGCTCCAGCTGAGAATCGAATGAGAGAACTTCTTGCTGTGAGGAGACAACGCTAACCGCTGCACCACCACAGCCTCTATAAAATTGAAGCTGTGCATAAAAAGCGCACACACACACACACACACACACACACACACACACACACACACACACACACACACACGCATACACACGCACACACACACACACACACATGCACACACACACACACACACACACACACACACACACACACACACACACACACGCACAAACAAAATGCATGCAAAAAATCACATTTGTTGTAGCTCTACATTCCTTAATCTGAAGAATCAACTTTTAGCTATCGATTTTGCATTTACCTCATTTATCTCTCAGTCATAGACAATTTTCCTTTCCTTTGAGCATTAAAATCATCTTGCTCTAATCTCATTAGTTACACCATTATTTGATTTTAATGTTTTTTTTTTTATAACATCAGCAATAGGCATTGTGTACACTGTTAGTTCTTCTCATTATACAACATGTATAGACACTTTTTTTCCTATTAAGGTAAGCTTGCATGTTGTCATAGACTCATTGGCCCTATTGAGCCCATATATAACATTCCTGACAAGCCCTGTCATTATGGTGGTGACCTCTTGGTGAACTCTGACAGACTTGAGAGTCATGCTGTAACTAGTCAACTGCCTCTCCCTGTTTATTCTGAAACATGCTTACTATAATGAGAGGAGTCTCTTCAACCTATGACTGTTGACAGCCCCCATAGTACCAGCTAAAGTCACATTCAACAATCTCAACTTGTCCTCATACTCAGCTTTTTCCCTTTTGTTAGAGATGTAGATAGCCTACCCTTCCTACCATCTTTGTTTTAGGCTGCTAACTGTTTCCGCCATTCCAGATGACAAACACAGACTAAAAGTCATCAGTCTCATTTTTAATAAATGCACACTATCCTCTCTTCAAACACCTTACTCATGAACATCAGTAACATCTTGATGTACCACTGTGTCCTTTCTTTCAATAATTTCTTCTCTAAGTCTCTTATTTGTAGTTTGCCTAAACATATTCACCACAGTAATATCCATAGTATACCTGCATGCCTTTTGGTGTGATGACCTAGAACAGATAACGTGACATTGGTGCCACCACTCCCAAATTATGCTCTATAGTTTTAAAATAATTAATTGTAGCCAAAGGTTTTCCATTTAACTCAAACTACTGCCTTTCAAGTGCATTTGCAGGATATCAGGAACATCACAACTTCCACTTAAAATAGGGAAATGTGATATAAGTTGCAAACATTTCTTTCTCATAATGGCATGTCAGTACCTAGGGATTTCATTGGGATTAGTGCCAGTGTTCTTTCCTCATGCATGACTTGCCACTATGACATGCTCACTGGAGAGATGACTGTCTCTTTTTTCATACTATAAAGTGGTACTGTCCCAAATAAAAAACAGTCTACTCACATGCTGTATCTATGTAGATTGACAAATATAAATATAAATAAGGATGTGGGTAATTTAGTACACTACACATTTGTCTAACACATAATTCTCCTAAACAAACTTACCTACACTACAGCTGCTCAACAACATTGTGTAAAAATATTTGCTCTAAACATAATATGTCTGAAAAATAGAATATTGCCAACATACTGATCAATAAAGAGAATTGATGAATTTGTGAACTTTTGAAAATAATTACTTCAAGTGTTTTTGCAGGGGGGAAAGCCCCTACTCCCACAAAATTATATATATCAACTCCATGGCTAGACCAATTCTAACACTGAAGAAATCTCTCAAAACAAGGGAAAACAGACACACACACGCACGCACGCACGCACGCACACACACACACACACACACACACACACACACACACACACACACACACACACACACACACACCCTAACTCAATTCAAGTGCAACCTGGACAATTGGATGGGGAACAGGAAATTTATCCCTGGTTTGGTTCTTATATCTCTAATAGACGCAGACAACTTGCTAATGGTTAGACTCCCAGGCCCCTGCCTGCAAATGTTTCATCTCACAAGCACATGCTTACACTTATCAGGAGTATCAGAACTTGTTAGAGATTTGGAATGTATGCTAGTTTAAAAAGGCTGTTGTGGTCATTAGCCTAGTAAACACTTATGAACCTATGAACACATACAGTACACACGCATCCCCAACACACACACACACACACACACACACACACACACATACACTCACACACACACACACACACACACACACATATATACATAAATACATATATATATATATATATATATATATATATATATATGTGTGTGTGTGTGTGTGTGTGTGTGTGTGTGTGTGTATGTGTCCATGTATGGTAGTGGTTCATTTGACTGAATCTCATTTCACTAAAAATTTCTTTGACTGAAAACTGAAGAACTCTGTAGAGAATCACTGTTGGTGTGTTTTGTTTTAGTAAGGAAGTGTTCTCTTTTTTCTCTGCAGTTATGGAATTGTGGTCCATAGGCTCATACTAGGTTATCAGTCTGCAGAGTATTGCATGTCTAGCCAACAACCAGAGGTCAGAATCAAACTCTACATCCTCTAGCTATGAGGTTAAGTCTGTAACCATTATGACAACCCCAAAGTATGGCAGGTATGGGCAAGTCTGCACCCAATATGATAACCCCTAGGTATGGATGGTTTGGGGGGTGCAGGGGGCTTACCACCCTAAAAAATAAGTTGGTAAAGTATGTTTGCTCTGATTAAGTAGTCTTCGAAACATGTTTGTTACATCAGCAATGATTTATATCCTATATTTTTTCTCTTCTCTCCACTGTTGTGCTGCTATGGAGTTAGAATATCTAAGTAAGGATGGGTATGTGGGGCAAAGCCTCCAATGGGGCTCCACTCCCCCTCCTAAAAAATAAGTTTTTAACGTATTTGTATCCTAATAAAGTTTTGGGTTGCCCCCTGTGCACCTCTGTTGCTGAGCCAATCACTAACCCTACATATTACATTGCTAAAAATCCTTTCCCTAATAGTACAACTGGACAAGACATGCAAACATAACATCAAACATGCAAAATAGTACATTTATTCCCTTATTTTTCACTTACACTAACCCTAACCTGTGAACACTCCCATATATACAGTACATATGCATTAACTACTAAAACCCTTTCAAACATTCCTTTTCCTGCTCACTCCTGCTTGCCTACACTATAGAAATGAATATTGAGTCATTTGTACAGTTAGTCTTTTTTATGCCAACACAAACATTGAAGTCAAATGTGCATTATTGGACACGTACGTATAACACTGTTGTAAGATTTAAGGCACTTTAAAATTATTACTTTCAAACCTGCATTTTTTAAATGTTGTAGCTTTAAAAACAGCATTAAATTAAAACTTTTCTTCTTAAAATTCAAGATGCAAGCACTCCTTTGCCTCTCAGGTCAGGAACATATCTGGGACATTTTACAGGGAAATATTCCAGCATAATTAATGGATCTTTTAAGTAGAATAGGTCAAATCATCTTGATGGAAGAACCATTTATAAAAGGGGAGCAGTAATATCCAAAAGCAGGCAGCATTATGGGTATGAGCTTATTGAATAGTATTAACAGTAGTGGGGTCACAAAGAAAACATTTTTCAATCCTAAATAAGTACGCATGAATGTACATCCATGATATATATACATGTGCATCTGAATTATGGTGAACAGCAGTGGACTAAGTGTGATTAACCCCAGTGTCAACATTACTAACTAGTGACTGCATCCATATATCATCTCTGGAATAAAGGACACAGTCCTCTGTTCTAGCAGTAACCAAAAAACCCTCTTGCCCACTACCACAATTGAAATACAGACATTTTGCGATTACCAAAAGAAATGCCCAAGCCTCAAGTACAAGTGATTTAACTTATGACACTGATGGCTTCGCATCTTACGAGGGTCAGAAATAATTTCATTATTCTTATGCTATAAAAGTATCACTGGAAGAGGATGATGAACAAAACACAAAAAGTACAAAATACAAAAGTATTTAAAATAACACATCTGACTGGGTCTATTTTACATTAAAAAGCATTTAAAATAACTTTAGAATGTTGTCATTCCACATCACAAAATTATTTAAAATGGCATATCTAACTGGGCTTATTCCATATCATAAAAGTGTTTAAAATAGTATATCTGACTGGGTTTATTCCACATCACAAAAGTAGTTAAATAATACATCTGACTGGGTTTATCCCACATCCAAAAACCATTTAAAATAGCATATCTGACTTAGTTTATTCCACATCACAAAAGTATTTACAATGACATATCAGAATGGGTTTATTCACATAATTTTAACTGGCCTTCTTTTGCAATTCTGTAATATTAATCTATATACTTATAACTGGAGTAGTTAATGCTACAATGGTGTAGGGCCTCATGGCTACTACTGCATGCTGTTTGAATTCTGTATTTGAGACCACTAGTGTTTTTTTTTGGACATTCTAAGCATTGAGTCATGCCATTCAAGGTGTCATTCAAGCTTCGCCTCTCAGACGGTATGTGTTTTTGTCTTTCGTTCTTTTTGTGACTTTTAATTGTCAGAATAACAAGACATAGTAAAAGTCTGTACAGTATCCAGTTGGAGAAGTAGGCATTACCTTAATATTGTTTGAAAATAACACTGTCCTCTTAGACTCAAATGACAGTGAGTTCTAGTTTGCACAACCGTGATTCAGTGTGCTGAATCAGATGGCATAAAAATCAAAGCTTCCAATTCAAATGTTATGGTTTTCTCCCAGGAGAGAGTGGAATGATTCATGTATGTGTGTAGTGTGCAGCTACCTCAAGCAGATACATTTAATAATTTTAGAGTCTTGTTATCAAGTGAAAGCAGATAGGGCTCAGGAAATTGACCAACAATAAGTATGCCAGCAACAATACTGGTTACGAGGTACTGGACTGCAGTAACTAGGCTGAGAAATGGGTCACAGGATGAAGCTTTTATTTTACTAGTGAGAATATGTATTCATATCCTGTCTCATCATCTTGAAATTTGAGTAGTGAAAAAAAAGATGAAGTCATAGATACAAGCAAATAAAATTAAGGCACATTGCCATGTAGCTCCATTCATCTACAATGACAGCCTGAGGACCTGGGGTGTTGGGGTACAGCCACAGTTCCTATGGGTTGAGAGGAGTCTGTTAGTAGGCATAACCACCTTGTAAGAATGCCCTGCAAGTGTCTCCCATGGGTAGTATGCCTGTCACAGCATACAGGGAGAAAGCTAAGGGGCAGATCTAGGACACATTGAAGAGATTACTTATTTAAGTTTTCCTTTAAGCTCCGGGTAGTTCAACAGAATAAGACACAGACTGTCATCAAAGTAGAGAGGTCGGTATCCCAGTTAAGCTTACTAAAAATACAACACTTACCAGGGCAAGCATTTTAAGGAAACAAATTAATGTTCTTCTCACTATTGACAATAGAAAATTTTAAAAGTAATTCTTGTTAGTGACCTAAATAGTTATTTAAATGCCTCATCATCCATGATCTTCTGTTATGAAGTCAACTGATAAATAGCTGCCACTTTAACTTTATATAAGCCTTCCTAAAGAAAATCAAGTTGAGCATGACATGGTGGGTGGGGTGGAGGCAGGACAAAATGTAGAGAACAGTGATACACATCATGATAGTTGGGGAGTAGTATCAGTGAAATTTGGTTATCTTTGTGAAGGATTACGCACAAAAGCCATACGTGCTCTCTCCCAGATACCTCAGAGAGCTTCATTCTAGCTACATGGCTGTTGCACCTTGCCTGAGCTCATTATTCAAATATGAGTGTAACTGGCAGCTTGTGCAAACTGCAAGACACTCAAGTCCCTAGGTGCAAGATTGGTCACTGAGCAGCTATGACTCAGTCCACCCCACCCCACAAGAGAAAATATATTCACATGTTTACTTTACCATACTGACCATGACTAGTAACACATTTAAAGCACCCAGCCAATTAGTAGTGGCAGCTTTCAACTTGTACACACTGAAACTCCCTCTTCATTTTTATCAGTCAAAACGCATTTATTTCTTTCATATTTTATACAGCGGAGTTATTCTTTCTTTGTCTTTATTTTATTTTTTTACCTTCTATTTTTTTTTTTTGTTCAAGGAAGTGGTGCATTAGAAGTGAATGTTCCAATCTTTGAGTACTTCAGAATTCAACATTCGTACATGTTCAAATACTTTTGTACTCTGAATGATGTAATTTTTAATGAACTGACCATCCTATTTCTCACTTTTTTTTTTTTTTGAAAGTTGGATATTATAGTAACCAATTGATGACTGTACACCACCTGCCCTCAATGAAGCCTTAAAAACTCATCCATCTTTATCAAGCACAACCTGCAGTTCCCCATTCCCTTCGTCCATATCCGCCTTGCAGTAATTTGCTTTTTCATGGATTTTGCTGTCTTTCTTCTTTCTGAATGCTTAACCCCTGGATTCAGCAAGCCCTGCATGGTGTGCAAAATTAGTGCAGGAGCTCCAGCAGGCAATATGTCTGCCGTGCGATCCAGGAATAAGCTGTCGGGACGTGCACGAGCACTCCTGCACTAGTCCTGCATGGACTCAGCCCGTGTATGCAAATTACCCCATTTGCAGGAGAAATCCATTCAAATGAGATGAATTTGCAATCCAGGAAGCTGGAAACTGACCATGCAGGACTAGTGTAATCTGCAGAAATGTACTCCTCCAGTAACGGAGTACATTTCTGCAAACTACAAAACTGAGCCATGACAGTTCCAAATAAAGGGTGGATATTATGTAGTAAACATGCCAATGGGCAAATATAAGGCCATTGGCATGGAAAACCATTGCAAAAATAAAAAAATCAACTTCTATTTTTTTTAGCCGATCTCAGCTGTTTAAGCATAGGGCAGCGGTGCGCAAATGGGATTGGGTGAAAAATAAGAAAAAAAACCCTAACATAAGCATTCTAACCAAAATCACTATTTTGCCATTATACTCAATGGCAGGCAGAAGACAACATGGCTAGTGAATAGTGGCTGCTAAGGGGGGAGGCTCAGTGTGGGAAATGTAACTATGCATCAGCAGGCAATCCTATGCAAATGAGGGTAAATGATACTGAATCCCAGATTTCCCCTGTATGCAGTCAGCACCCAACAGTGTAAGAGCAGGAATAGCTTGGTGCAAGCCTATGAGTTAGCTGACATCATAGGGGTGTGTGTCAGGCATACTGTAAGCAGACTGGAGCCCTGTGGCTCAGGTTTGCCCTTAGCTTAGCAGAGCTAAGCAAGGGGGTGTGTCTGAGGCTGCCTAACACTCTTTACATTGCCTAAGTGGGTGTAAGGAAAAAAAAAAAGAAATAAACTAGGAAATAGCAGCTCTGTGCACATTTGAGCACTGTGTTTGCGCAGTACGCCCCCAGGCTTAAACAGGAAGGTAATGGGAAGGGAAAACAGCAGTAGGAAGGTAATCAGGGAGGACTAGCATAGCTGGCAGGTGAAATTTATCAGAATCAGCCAATTACACAGGCAGCAGACCAGCCCAGCCCAGAACACTACTATAAACTATGCAAACACCTTTCCCTCTGGATTTTCCCACATACTCTGCACCACTTGTGTATACAAGTGGAGAACTTTTAACAAACAAAAACAAAAGAATGATAGGGGCTGCAGCAGCCACCAGACATCAACATGTGGAAGAGGCTGATGGTGGTGAGGATGAGAATGCTGTCGAACAACCCACAGTGAGGAGATGGAGAAGGGTGCACAGACCCAGGGTAACCTACCAGGGGCTACATGAGCTGGAGATAGTGGAGTGCTATAGGGTGGACAGGGACCTCCTACAGCAAATTGTTGAGCTGTGCTGGCCATGCCTGACACATAGAACTAACAGAGGGGAACCCACCCGAGTGGATGCCAAGGTATGAGTAGGTATACGAATACTAGCCACAGGTACCTCCCAAAGCCCAACTGGGGATATCATGGGGATCTCACAGGCATCAGCATCCAGAATATTCCACCAGTTTCTGCATGCCATGTCAGCACATGCCAGTGAGCACATATAATTCCTCAACACCCGTGAGGTGTTGGTCAGCAATATGCATCTCTTCCACCAAATAGCAGAATACCCTGAGGTGGTGGGTTCTATAGACTGCACACACATATACATCAAAGCACCACCTGGTGAGCGGGGTAGAGTCTACATCAACTGCAAGGGCTTCCTCTCCATCAACTGCCAGGTTGTGTGCAATGCCCAGGGCATTATACTGAATGTGTGTGCTGGCTGTCCTGGAAGCTATCATTATTCCCACATCTGGCATCTGACGTAGCTGTACCACAGATTTGTAAATGGGGACATCCCTTATGGTCACCTAGTGGGGGATGCTGGTTATGCACTGGAACTGTGGCTGATGACACCCATCAGAAATGCACACACACCCGAACAAGAACGCCATAATGAGGCACACACACAGACCAGAATCATAGTAGAGCATGTGTTTGGGATGCTCAAGTCACGGTTCCGGTGCCTGGACACATCCGTTGGAGCCTTGCAGTACTCACCAGCTACATGTACCCAAATTTTTATCGTAAATATGATCCTGTTGAAACAGCTGCAGCAGGAACAGCATGGAGCAAGGCCACACAGCCCCCCACCAATGCCAAGGCCTGCACAAGCACAGAGTGACTTGGAGGAGGAACAACCTGGGCCTGCCCCAGTAGGCAGATGGAGGTGTGCCCAGTATACTCTGTCCTTGGCAAAGAGGCAATGCATAGCACATACACTGATACAGTAGGGACCCAGGGAATGACACCTCTCTCTCTCTGACTCGCACATGCAGTAAAAGGGATGCCAAACATGACACTACCTGTGCTCAACCATGTATAGGGAGTGTACTATGTGCATCCAACATAGGCAGACGCCAGCACCATCCTCAATACTGGCACACCCATAAGGTAAGTCACTCTCCTTACCAATTGCTGATTAGAGTAGTATGTGTTGTTACTTGTATCTATGGTATGGATGTGAGCATGAAAGGGAATCAGGTGGCTGAATGGTATGCCAGCAGATAGTAGACACCTTTAGTGGCAGCATGAGATCTGTAACAAATACTGATGTCACCATAGTAGCCATTACTACACATAGTGACAAAACCCACTGCAGGAAATGTACTGGGCCACATGTGTGTCCATATGACACACACATGCCAGTCAGGGAGATTCACATACCCAACAACAGTCTCAGCCAGCAGGACAGGTGTAGACAAGCACAAACAAAGGCTGTGCCAAGGCCTCTGAATGATACCTATGGCTAACCCCCCCCCCCGGCCTACACAGACAGACTACATCAGGTCAGGCAGTGGGATGTTAGTTCTGAAGGGTAAGAAGTCAGAAACTGATATGTAGGGCAATCAAACCTATGACCTGTAGTACACTGTTATGCCTCAAGTCAGCATGGTAGATTAGAATACAGAATGAAATTAAGTACCAGTACAGACATAGCAAATGTGTACAAGTGTCAGGTGTGCCCCCCCCCCCAATCCTAGGTAGAAATGTAGAAATAATCAGGTGTGCCCCCTCAATCCTGTGTAGAAATGTACAAATAGTCAGGTGTGCCCCCCAACCCTACATAGACATGTAGTAACAGTCAGGTATGCCCCCCCCCAATTCTATATAGAAATGCAGTACCAGTCTGGTGTGCCCCCCATCCGATGTACACATGCTGTAACAGTCAAATGTGCCCTCCCAATCTTATGTAGAAATGTAGTAATAGTCAGGTGTGCCCCCCAATACTGTGTAGTAATGTAGAAACAGTCAGGTGTACCTCCCCCCAATCCTATGTAGAATTGTAGTAACATGTATGTGTAGGTATAATACCAGTGGAGCACAGATGCCCAGAGGTGGCCAAGGTAGCAGGAAAGATTGTAGCATTTGTACAATATGCAGGTATGTGTGTGTTAGGTTGATGTGTGTTTCATATTGTGTGAGAGTGGTCAGTATGCATGCATGTTGAGGTATGACCTGGTGGCCTTTGCCCAGTACTGCTGATGACAGGGCCAAGTCCTCACAACTACAGTGCCAAAGACAATTACCACCAGTATAACACATGCTAGCAGTAAGTCATTGTAAATGTATGGTGGTAATATGTGTCACCATCTGAAAGATTGACATGGCATGGCTGTTGGGCTAGATATAGAAGCAATACACAGGGGAAATTACCCCAGACATACAGTATATAATGTGTAACTGTGAAATGGACACACACTTGGAATTGTACATATTGGTATACATCACATTATCTGGGCCTGTAGTAGGGTATATCGGTGTCATCTGCCCGAACACTTGCAGATCATAAAGGTGGTAGGACTGATGTACTGGGAAACAGCTGATGTACCTGCACATGCCAGCATAACTGGAATGCCCCAAGAATATATGTGCATCAGATGCAAGTAGTGTCCGTAGCACAGATGCACCCAGCTCACCCAAACACCACCCACAGGTACTCTCTGGTCATATCCCTGCTGTTGGGAATGGGTACAATATGACCCCATCTGTATTTGGCAATAGCAAAAGAATGCAGCATGCAGTGCAGGTGTCCCACGCAGGTGTGTCCCTAGCTGTAGGTAGCACCCTGCCAGCATCCACACCACCTGATCAATACTGATAGAAAATATTGGCATAAACACCTAGCACACCTACCCTGTCACCCCAGGGGAATATACTGTATGGTGGTCTGGGACTGTAGGACTAACAGAATGCAGCAGCCTGCCACAGCTGGCCCACATCACCACCAAATTGCCTACAGGCCTCTGCCAAAGGCCTGTGTCTCACACATACTGCCAATGCATGTTATGTCATGGACACCCAAATAACATAACACACTCCACATAAGCCATATGCAAGGCCATGTGGACAAACCACAGTAACATGTCCTCCGTGTCCCACTGCATGAACTGTGGACCAACACCAAAAAACAACTGTGATGAGGTGATAACCTTAGAGGAAGTATCAGAGAATGTACACATAATGTATGGAAGAGGATAGAATAATCGAGGGGTATGGGAGCATGGGCAGCATGGAATGTGCAAGGTCCAACACACAGCTGTGTGCGCACAATATCCCTGGCTGCAAACACATAAATGGGAGGCTACAAACCTGCCCATACACCACGATAAGGGTAATGTCCTGACTCATGGCCCTTGCCTCTGGGTAACCTGTGTGAATCTGTACAGCTGTGAGGTATTGCCACAGCAAGATAAAGCCATACTGTTATATCAATGGATGTACAAGTATGGTATTCTCTGCCAGCACTGCACCAAGGTGCTGAACCGGATACACAGACCCAGCAGCAAGTGTCTGCAGCTCCCCCTCCAAAATGGCATAACTTACCATGAATATGTAGGCATCTGCCCACAATACCCGACATGGCGGCATTCACCCTCATTCCCCAGGACATCACTGTGAGCATGAATGTCCACCTGACAGTACTTGAGGACATAAAACATCACAGTGTATAACAGTACACATGTCTGAATATCTCTGCTAACACCAGTGCCATGTAGCAGAAGCAGCACAGACACAATCACCTACAGTACACACTATCCCTTGCACAGTTTGTCCCCATATTGCCAAATGATTTACGGATAACCTGCAGAAACAGTTTGCTATCTGAAGGTGTACAACACAATGGTCTGCACTGGAGTACAAACTACCTGGACTGGATCCACACATTCAATACAGACGGGCATACTGGGCATGCTCACACACTTAAACAAATGAAGCCCATGACTGCAAACAACAGTGGACCATACATATCTGACAATTGCAGACATTAGTGTATACACTCCTCAGTATGCACCAGTCATGCTTTGCACACACATTGGATAAGAATGCAGACATATATCCCAGGACAGCACACTATAATAAGCCAAACATAGACGTACATAGATGTGTGGAAGAGAGTGACCATGACAAAGAGCCATCCATCATGAGGCCTGTCCCACCCAGCACACAGCCAAATGGCTACAACCACAGGATGTGTAAATGTCACTCACTGTAGAAATTAGCCACTGGTATCCATCAGCATTAAAGACTATGTGGTGAAAGTGCTAGCTGTGCAACATGACTGTACAAGGCAGTCATCATCTAGCAGCTGTATACATGTACCTGTGGAATATAACCCTGGGTGTGCCTGCATGTGGTGTGTCAACCTCTGGATGAATGGGTTATGGCTCATGCACACACAATGCCCTTCCCATAGCCCTACTATAACAAGCCTGCTGATGTCATCCACTTTGAAATACACCTTTGGGAGTAGAGTAGCCCATTAGTCTCTGTGGTGCATCGTAAAAGTGCATAATGTTGTAGTGTGATAAACTAGTTAGGTAGGAGTTCTAATCCCAGACATGACAATCGTGTTTGTGCGTGTGTCTCTATCTGTGTAGGAAGCAATACTTTTTAGGCTAGTCATGCTCACTACTATCCAAATGCCCTACTTTGGCAAGGCTGCTGATGTCATTCACAGTAAAATACACCTTTGGGAAAGGTGTGACTAATAATATACATGGCACGTCCTATAACTGTGTACTTCTGTAGTGTAATAAACTAGTTAAGTAGGAGTTCTAATCCCAGACATGGCAACTGTGTGTGTTTGTGTGTCTCTGTCTGTGTTGGGAGCAATGCTTTTAGGTTAACCACAGTCAGGACAATTTAAATGCCCTATTTTGGCAAGGCTGCTGATGTCATGCACTGTAATATACACTTTTGGGAAAGGTGTAGCCCAGTAATCTTCGTGGCATGTCTTATAACTGCGTAATGCTGTAGTACGATAACCTAGTTAGGTAGGAGTTTTAATCCCCGACATGGCAAATGTTTGTGTGTGTTTGTCTCTGTGTAGGGAGCAATGCTTTTTAGGCTGGTCACACTCACTACAATTCAAATGCCCTACTTTGGCAAGCCTGCTGATGTCATTCACTGTGAAATACACTTTTGGGAAATGTGTAATGCAGTCATCTCCATGCCGCATCCTATATCTGTGTAATGCTGTAGTGTGATAAATTAGTTAAGTAGGAGTTCTAATCCCAGACATGGCAACTGTGTGTGTGTCTCTGTCTGTGTAGGGCACAATGCTTTTTAGGCTAGTCACACTCACTACAATTCAAATGTCCTACTTTGACAAGGCTGCTGATGTCATTCACTGTGAAATGCACCTTTGGGAAAGATGAAGCACAGTAATCTCTGTGGTGCATCCTATAACTGCATAATGCTGTAGTGTGATAAACTAGTTAGGCAGGAGTTCTAATCACAGACATGGCAACTGTGTGTGTATCTCTGTCTGAGTAGGGAGCAATGCTTTTTAGGCTAGTCACACTCACTACAATTCAAATGCTCTACTTTGGCATGGCTGCTGATGTCATTCACTGTGAAATACATCTTTGGGAAAGGTGTAGACCAATAATCTCTGTCACGTGTCATATAACTGTGTAATGCTGTAGTGTGATGTAGTACTGTGGTAAGGGTTCTAGTCCCACTCATGGCAAGTGTAGATGTTTGTGTGTGTTTGTTTGTGTAGGGAGCAATGCATTTTAGGCTAGTCTCACTCACTACAGATCAAATGCTCTACTTTGGCAAGGCTGCTGATTTCATTCACTGTGAAATACACCTTTGGGAAAGGTTTAAACCAGTAATCTCCATCACATGTCCTATAACTGCGTAATGCTGTAGTGTGGTATAGTACTCTGACAGGGGTTCTATTCCCACACATGGCAAGTGTGGATGTTGGTGTGTGTGTGTTTCTATGTCTGTGTAGGCAGCAATGCTTTTTAGGCTGCTCACACTCACTACAATTCATATGCCCTACTTTTGCAAGCCTGCTGATGTCATTCACTGTGAAATACAACTTTGGGGAAGGAATACTCATGTAATCTCCATGGCATGTCCTATTACTGTGTAGTGCTGTAGTGTAATAAACTAGTTAGGCAGGAGTTCTAGTCCCATACATGGCAGGTGTGTGTGTATGAGTGTGTGTGTGTGTGTGTGTGTGTGTGTGTGTGTGTGTGTGTGTGTGTGTGTGTCTGTGTTTGTCATTAATATCCTGTGTGGAGGTGGCTGTGAGTGTGTAACAACTGAACTCATTGTGGAGCGCATTTTGCAAATTTCTTATATAGTGGCCCTATTATACATCACAATGTCCACCTTACAAGGATAACAGATGTGAAATAGCCGAGAGGCTGGGCTTCCAATCCATACCCCTATATGTGACACCAAGGTCTGGTGAACAAAGTTAGCAACCCTTGCATTACCCAGATAACACTCTCAACCCATGTCTTATACACAAACACACTTGCCTAGGCAGCAACCGCTATGTTGGTGTTACCCTGCATATTGCCCACAGATAGTAACCATGGTGTGATTGCAGTGGACTACAGAGGGCATAGCACCCTGCCCATCTGTACAATAGGCACGTAATTGGAGGCAGTGCTCATTCACTATTTTCCCCACTGGACACCTGCAACACCTGTGGCGCCATCAAATGTGACCCACAAAGGACATACCATGCCTTAAACACATGCCCTGTATGGACAGATGCCACTGACATCAGGGAATACCTGTATCATGCTATCAATGTAGGTGCAGGGTCAACCTGCTGTCCATTACCAGTTCCCACCACATGAGGCCAGGACTGGCACATCTGATGATAACAATCTGTGTACACAACATGGGCCAGACACCCCAGGTACAGCTCCACATGTCACTGTACATGCATGTGGGATGTGTGCACATCCCAGACACCGTCCATGTTATGGACTAAAGAACACATACATGGCAAGCAATGCAAAGCAATGGCCACACACAATAGTTACCCAGGTAACTGGATAGTGAATACAATACCCACCTGTGTAGGCCAGTCCAGACACTACACCCCTGAGCCACACTTCAAACCATTGTCATGTGACTTGATGCCAAGATATATCCATCACCTAGCCTTGTATAGCCTTCTGGCACAGTCAACTACTATACACTCGTGAAGCAATGCACCCATGCATGTCAGTACTGGCACCCTGTGTTTGTGTGTGGTGTATGATGTTTTTGACCACATTCGCACTCACTACAACCCATATTGGCATACTGAAGCATGCTGTCTGATGTCAGACATCTCCACATACCCTTTGCCCATATAACCTCCAGATAACCCCTGTGGTGCATGTGATACCTGCACAGTACTCTACTGTGGCAAACTAACTAGTGAGGAGGTGCATTCCTGACCCTGCCAAGTATGTCAATGTGCATGAGTCCCTGAGAGAATGTGGCTGTGTTGATGCTGACATCTGTTCATGTGAACAGGCACGTGTACTACACCTACCGTATCGCTATCATATCACTGTTGCAGATGTCACTCACCATCACATATACATTTGGAGACCTCCTCAATATGTAAGCTGTTTGGTGCATCCAATAACTGAATAGAGATGTGATAGCAATACATAATCAGTCAGGGGTTTGATATCCTGTATTGGTAGGTGTGTGACACAAACATGCTTAGGTTTTACTCTCCCACCCCCTCCCTGACTTATCTTTGCCTCTGTCTGCCTCTCTCACTCCCTCTCTGGTGGATGTGGAGACTTACATTTGTTTTGCTTAGGCAGCAGCATGTGATTTATAAGTGATGCCCATGATCAGCTGATGGCCTCTGTATGAATTGCAGCCCTCCTCTAGCTGATTGCATGTGGAACAGATGTGGTAAAATTCCCACAGTCAATTGCATGGAAACACACTCCAATATCTAGGAACATCATGTTGGTGTTGGACCTTTTCATTCACTGTGAGCAAGACCTAGATCTGTTGTTTGGCAAACAGCATCACATATGGATTTGGGATTTACCTGTAGCAACATACACTGTAGAAACAGGCCAACACACAGGAGGGGGATGTGCCTGACATGACTACAGAATGTAAGTGTTGCTATTCTGCATTTAGAGTAATGTTGGTTTAACAGGGTGTGTGTGGATATGGCTGGTCTAAATGTTTTAATACCTGTCATGACAGTGCTATGTTTCTGAGGAAACCCCCATCTGTAGGGTCATCTGCAGACTGGGCAGTGTGTGGTGCCTTTTGTTTCTAGTGATACCCATCTATCTGTGAACTGCAGAAGCATAATGTGAGGATTGCAGTCAGTACATGGTGACAGACATGAGAGTTGTCTACAGTGTGTCTGTTGTGAATATGTACCTTGGCCTGTGTACAGACTGTGGTAGATGTCATTGTTCTTGGTCCTGCTCCACTGTATGTTACCCTATCGGCTTATATGTTTGTAGGGCCAAACACACACGTGCCCCATATCCAAGATAGGCATTGGACCACACAGTGTAGTGGCCCAGTATATGTAGGGCTAGTGTGTGAGTGGCACATATGAGGGTGGTGTTGATCAGATAGTCCATATACTGTAACATTACGCTAGCTACCATATGTGGCTGTGGCTGTGTTCAAATTGGTTGTGGTTATGCACTTTCACACAGGTGTCTGTTACTCTGGGCTGTGACAAGCCTGCAGAGCCTGCTATATATGGAGGTACATGTGTATTCCCCCATAAGAAATGTAGGCCAGTGTTGTGGCAGTCTGCCTGTAGCCTGCACAGTGCTTTGTTACATGCCTAGCAGCTTAGTGTACTTACCCAGTGTGATGTTATGTCCAGATACTTGCCAGATGTACTGCTGCCAGGTCACCATAACAGTCATGTATGTCAGACAAAGCAGTGGGATGATGTACAGATGTGTGTCACTAACTAGTGGGTAGTATGTGGCCATGGCAACTCTGTACCAGTGGTTAGTAAAGACAGGGGTGTGTCAATGCATAACCTATGGGTGGAAATGTATACCAGTATCTACATGACATACCCATCTACATGGCTGTTAACATCCACATTGTCAGGCTTGGTCCACATGTCTTGCACCAAGGGGTTCTTTGTATACATCTGGACTGACCAGAGTGCCTCAGACTGTCCACATTTATTGGCTATATCTATATTGTAATCCACAGAATCATTACTATGCTAGCAGTGGTACTGTACTACAATGTCCTTTGGATGTCTGTCAGTGGCCAATGGTGCACATGTTAAACGCAGATGTGACCTGCCACACGCAACATGTCTGTGAAGACAACCCCTATCACAGTAGCAATAGTCTACATATATACCTACAATACATATCTGACATTCCCTTGCACTAAGAGGTTGGGACTATTGGGGCTGAGGTAGAGGTCCACTCCATGTTCAGGACATATGGTGAACATATATGTATACATACCTATCCATATATCTATATAGATATATACAAATATACATACATAGATGGATATGTATATGTACATATATATATATACATATAAAAACTCAGATATATACATATACAGAGCAATATATGTATACACATATACAGATAGAGATACATATGTACATATACTTATGGAAATCTACATATGTGTCCCCTTCAGTAGATCGAACATATAACAAGTTCAAACCTCATATGGCCGAGACCATATGTTCGAACTTGTACATGTTCGATCAGACTGAATGGAGATCTCCGTACAGCGTGGAAAGGGAAGGTTTCCCTTTTCTGCAATGTAGTGCGATCTCGGAGTTGGTATATTTAAGTAAGGGGGTGTGCTACAGACATTTCATTTTGTTTTTTGTTGTTTTTTCTTTTTTTACTTCAATGTTTGAACTATTACAAGTTCGAACATATGGTCTCGGCCATATGTGGTTCAAACTTGTAATTTGTTCAATCTACTGAAGTAGATTACTACATATATATTGACAGTAATAGGCATATCAGAATAGATATGTATGCATATATAGTTATAGATATCTACATATATATCTACATAAATAGGCATATCTGTACACATAGAATGTGCATACATATATATCTATATATACATATATCTAAATATACATATATATATATATATATATATATATATATATATATATATATATATATGTTCATACGAAGAGATGTACACATGGCCATGTAAATGTCGCACTATACAGATGTGTATACAGACATATGTAGGGTCTATGTTACAACATCGAACACTTAAAACAGCAAATGATGTTCAATTGACCCTATTTCAGCGAAAGCTGAAAATGTTGACACGTCAGTTTAGCGATATTTTTCCTAGGGAAAGAAATCACTGTTCCAACCAAAAAAAAAAAAAACAGTAAACAGTTCCAAACACATGCACACTTACCTTAACCCTAATTCTAACCTCCCTCCCAAAAAGGTAAACAGCTGAAAACACATGTACACTTATCCGTACATCTAACATAAATAAAAAGTAAACAGTTTAAAACATATATGCACTTACCTTAACCCGCACCCTAACCCTAAGGTCAGTAACCTTTGCACATTTACGTTTGGGAGCTATATTGGATAAGGGAGTCTCTGAGACCACACTACAATGCAGAATATGGCAAAGTAACATAGCGGCCAAGTGACTTCTTTCCCAGGGATAGAATTCGCTGAACAGCCGCTTCACTGTTTTGCCTGTTTGCTGTTTAGAGTTCGATGAACACGCATTCAACAAAATGCATTTTCATTGTTATAATAGGAACCCCATATGTATGAATATACATGTGTATGCACATGTAGCAGTGGTGGAGCCAGGAAGTTACAGAAGGGGAGGCACAGTCTGAAAGGTAGACCAGTGAAAAGGGGTTGGAAAGTAAATCATTGGGAGTTAGCGAGTTGTTGAAAGGCCACTTTGAAATGCACTGACAGCATATATGAAAAGGACATCTATGTATTTTTTGCTCTTTCAGCCAGGCTGTTTGAGATAGATTTGTGTGCACTTTCTTGCTATCACTTCACCGCTGGTTGTCAGTACTGGGATTCAAGCCACATTGATGACAGAGATTTTGGCATTACAGTTTGTGGAATCCTGCCATCTGTAGGTCACACTGGAGGCAGTGTTGACATCCTCTTTTTATACTAGTGGCAGTGATGCCATTCCTTTCCCACAATGAGCATGGGCAGTCAAGCTGTTCACCCTTTACTATCTACCTAGTTGCGTATGGCAGATTTATAGTGAAAAGCATACTCCTTTCAAGCATATAAACCAGCAACTGCTGTTCATTTTTTTTTTCTTCCTAAATGCTGGTGTCCAGAGAGTTAATTGAACCTGGAACAGTACCACTGCAGGTAACACTGTATATGGAAACTCTACTGTTGCTCCATCAGTCTGCAAGCCTGCATAACCCCCCCCCCTCAACACACACACACACACACACACACACACACACACACACACACACACACACACACACACACACACACACACACACACACAGACACAGACACACACACACACACACACACACACACACACACACACACACACACACACACAAACACACACACACGCACACATGCACACATACACGTTTTGGATTTAGCTACCTGGATTATGCAATCTCTCATACTGAAAAGAAAGAATGAAATACTATAGCGGTATAGAGATTTGGATTGCTGATGGAGCATTTTGTATCTTTATTTCACTCATGTGTAGCTTTTCACACTGTATCTTTAGGTGCTGTGGACACTAGTTGGGTGGATTATGATGTTTCCCTTCATGCCAAGCAATTGAGATGTTGCATATATGTGAAATACAAGATCATCCTGATGTGATATGCAGGGCTGTCAAATGTGCGGATGTGCTATGAACAATACAGTATGCCATCTGCACAATTGTTTGGCAGATCAAGATGAACACCTCAATATAACATGCAAGTCTGTTAAATACATGTGGTGCACTCACTGTTGTATCCCATTCACACAAGAATTTGGCAGCACTCCCATATTTAATGCCATGTATTGTATCCCAGAAATTTGCAATAATAATTACAGCTGTACCACACACAAACATTACTTTTTTGCTCTGCATTTCAGTCAGCGTGTTGCTTCGCTTACTTTCCTAAAGTTCGTGGAGGCAGTCTTTAGCATATGTCATCAGTGATCTTGCAGTGTAATTAGTTAACAATTACTAACTCAGTTAAACAAGTCCTCACTATATGATGCTCACAAATGTATTTTATTTGATTTATTTATTTATTTATTGCATTTGTTAACTGGGAAAGTCTACTGGGCCTAGGTGAGCCCATTTTCAGTAGAGGCCCGGAGAGAAAAGCTCCATATAATATTAATAGTACATAAAAGAAAAAGCACAATATACAGTGCATATACAGTCTCATTGCATGGAAATAAATATTAAACAATGCTACAAGTTATTTACAAACAGTACACTTCAACATTGTGCACAATTTGATCACTGCAGATGGAGTTTGTCAGGTAGGGTAGCAGTTTTGATTGTTACTTGGAGTTTTATAGGCATAAGCAGTTGAATTCAGCAAGTCAGAGAGAGCTCCTAAGTAGTGATATTGTAGAGGGATATAGTAGTGGATCAGGTGTTAGGAGGTACTATTTTGGCACAAGTTCATTGACAGAGTGAAGCGAGGTGTGATCTGAGATTTGAGAGTATTTATATTAAATGAGGAGCCTCTGCTGTGCAAATTACTTGACATAAATAATATCAAACAAACAGCATCTGGAAATACAGCCACAGGTATATACTAGGCTAATGACTAGGGCCCTTATAAGCCTAGCCGTGCAATCCAATCCTATCCAGTTGTGTCCCCATGTATCACATGCATTTATTAAGAGGGGATATGTTAGGAAGTCTCTAAAAGCTATGTGGTGGGGTATGTTAGATTGTGTATCACTGCCTGCCTCTGCCTAGCAGAGACATGGGGGCCAGACCAGGAATGAACTTCCAATTTCCCATCCATTGGTCTACAACTTTGCTTTTTTTTTCCAAGTAGGAAGGCATTTAGAAAATGATATAGGATATCAATTAAAATCAGTTGAAGTGTCAGTAAAATTAATACAATGGAAAGCAGAAACAAACCCTCAAATAATTTATGCATAATAAAATAAAACACCTGCATACATAAAACACTATAGAAGCAGCAAATCTGAATACCTAAAATACATTTAGAAAAAAACATGACTGCCTGAAAACAGACCCCATCTAGCATTTTCACATATTTGTCTAAGTTATGCTATTACCCATGTTAAGTTAAAGGAAATGATTTTATATGATAAATTTGCAAATTACCAACAGGCAGTTAAAAAAAAAAACAGGGAAAGTTTTCTAAGTATAGGAGTCTTAAGCAGGATATAGCCACAAGACCTTCATATTTAACTTCTTTCCTCATAATGTGTGGACAAAAACAAAAATAATGGGGGGACAAAGGCAAAATATTAGGGTCAATGTTCAAATATTACTCTAATTCACATGAAAAAATTACAGCGGCAGCAGGTTTTGCATCAAAGTGCATTCTCTAAACAGTAAGAGGTATGAAACTCTGTCTGGCATTATTGACTGGCTGTAATCCTCAGTGATTTACCAGAAAAGCAGAATTTTACAAGAAACAAGGCAAATGACATGAGACAAAATCAAGGCAAGTCTGCAAAATCTGGGGAAGTTAATACTGCATGTAAAGTTGGTGGTGTGAAAAAAACAAAGCTGTATATTATATACTACCATATAAAGGGAGTAAAACCTATCAGCACAAAGGATAAACTCTGAACTGTTAATGAGCTACTTTCTGTAACCAAAGGTACAAGAATTAATTCCTTCTACCTTGAATTCCCCTGCCATTTGACTATGAACAAATCACTTACCCAAGCCATTCTCCTGGGTCATCCCTGAATAAGGATAATTGTGTTTGGTGAGCTTGAATGGTTAACATATCCATAACAAATACAATTTTAAATTAAAATAATATTATTGCATGGCAAATCAGAAACACATCCTCATATTATATGTTATAAAACTAATACAAACTGCATACACCATATATTGTACACGCAGAAAATCAGAATGCTCAAAATATACTTGGCAAAAATAATTAATTGACTCAAAAATAGCTTTCCATTATACACCTAAGTAACTTAATTACTGTTATGTTGTTAGTCACATAATATGTCACAGGAAATTCATTTCCTTTGCTAGATTTACCCACAAGAAATTAGAAAGACTGAAAAGATTTAGATGTAGAGGAATCCCATCCTGGCTGGATATAAATCAAGCCTCTTGGGTGTAAAAAAACATAACATACCGTTTACCTAACAAATCTACACCAGAGACCACAGTTAGCATCAGAAAAGCTAACTTACTGAATTTAAAAATTCAAGAGGCAAGGTTGAGCAATAAACCAACAACTATTCCTGGAAAACAAGCACTCATATTTGTATATCAAAGTGAACACAAAATAAGTTTCACACTTTACATGTGAAATCCATGCCTGAAATACACTGTCACAAGTATGAAATAAAACAGAGAATAATGCATATTTTTATTCTATAAAATACGTCACAAATTGGCACCTAGTTAGTCTGGCTGTTGTGCCAATCAAGGAGAAAATTATGCCTGCGTGAATTCTGTGACTATTTTTTTGTAGATAATAACAAACACAATTTTAGAATGAAAGCAGTCAACTTGAATGCTCTTTTAAGTTGTGTATGCTGTTTATATTTAATGCGTGGTTACCAGGCAAAATTTGAAATAATCCAGTAAAGGCACTTACACTTTATTAGTTGTTTAACTAGATGATTTTTTGTAACTGGCAAATTAAATCCACAAAACTTCCCATTAGCTGCAGAAGTCTTCTGTTTCCTGACTTATTGCACTTTTAGAACTGCTTGAAAAAAAAAATACAAGAAATTCCTGAATCAGCTTTTTCTGAGTAAAATAAAGAAATGCAAACGTAATGTGTGCATGCTTCACTCCAACATAAAATAAAATACTTTCCTAAGTTTTCATGCATGTTTCTTTATTTGGGCAGGAAAGTGAAATGAAAAGTTGGGTTGAATAGCTATGGAAAAACTAAAGAAATGCATAGACGATTTCAGTTAGCATTAGGCACAACCGCACGTTTTGCAAATAACCACAAATTAAAAATAACTAGCACTATCACAATTAAAAGTATAGCAAATGAAATAGTGGGACTTCAAGGTGCAGTAATGTGGGGTTTGTTTTGTACAAGAAATGAACATATAGTCAAAAATGATGACAGTATACAAACTGTAGTAGTAAACCAATAGCTTTAAGTACCGCTGTCTTTTTTACCCTGCGTCTTTAGACAAGTTCCTCTTCTTGAGTGCTTTCTCAGTCAGGATGGGCGATGCAGTTGCAAGAGCCACTCAGGATCTTAGGATGATCAGATCACCAGACCATCTCCTCTAATTGGGTCTTCCATTGAGACTTGTGACTCAAACAGCAAACAAATACATAGCGTACAATAAAATAAAACATCTGTCAGATGAAATGGGAAAACATACTGCCAAAAGTGTTTCACTCAGCTGTGCACTTACATTTTCCGATTTCAATCGAGACACTTAAAAAACTTTTCTTTTTTTTTTTCAAGGTTGTACAGTGGGTTCTCAAAAAGGGGGGGGGGGCATGCGCCCTTGCGCCATAGCCTAAATCTGCCACTATGTAGACATAGATCAACCTATTATATGTATATATCCATATCCCTGTCATGTGTAAACCTCACAGTTGTGTATACTCTCCCAGATGTATCTCACCATATGTATCCGCTATGTGTACATTATGATAAAACAACATATGTGATGTAACAGTCATATTAATAACAAGTACTACATAATTGTGGAAGTAAAGGCAATTATTTATTTTATTTATTTATTTTACATTTGTTGACTGGGCTAGTCTAACTGGATATATGTCCATTTTCAGCAGAGGCCCGGGGAGAAAAGCTCCAACATACATACAAAAAAGAAGGAGTGATAAGCTCCTAGACAGATATAATAAAACAATATAAAAGGTTGCAACAGTCAAACTTAATATCTGTTGGTAGTATAAAGTACAGTACACACAGTAAGCATAACTCAAGTAGTACATGGTAAATATACAAAAAGATGTTACTATTTACATATATACATATATTTTAGTTGTCATGTCATAGTATTTGGTTTCTTAAGGGTAAGTCTGTACAGGTGAGGAGACTGCATTTAGTTATGGAGGGAAAGTTAGTCAGGGTTAGTACAGGGGCATAACCAGTGGGTATGGAGGAGAAGTTTTAGCTTCTGTTTAAAAAGAATTAATGAGGCCAGAGAAATGAGTTCAGTGGGTAAAAGATTCCAGTGTTTTCCAACAGCATTAGAGAAGAGGGAGTCTCCTGCCAAGTTGTTGGTTTTGCAAGTATTTATAAGTATTTTGTTTGAGGCGCGTAAGCTCCTGAGATTGTTGTAGGGGGTAATAATGCTAGTGAGTACTGGAGTGTTGGTGGGTTGGTACATGGCTTTATGGACTATAGTAAGCTGGTGAAAAAGAATTTGGTTTGGAAGTTCAAGCCAACCCAGTTGCTTTAGATTAAGACAATGATGTGTTCTAAAAAGAGAGGCAGTTGTAAATCTTGCAATATTATTGTAGGAGACTGCCTGTTTATTTAGGTTGTTCTTAGAAAGGTTAGTATAGGTAGGAGAAGCATAAAGTAGAGTGGAGATTAAGTGAGTTCTGGCTATAGCAATCCTGGCCACTGGAGTAAGAAAGGGTTTAATTCTATACAGGGATCCTAATTTTTTGTTGATTGTTTTAACTGTGCTGTTTATATGAATATCGACATTAAGGTTGCTATCTATTGTTATACCTAAAAGTTTGGTGGTAGGTTCAGGAGATATGAAAGTGCCATTATTAGATGTGAGAGAGAAATTTATTAGGGTGGACTTTCGGGTTGGTGTGAACAGTAAAAGTTTAGTTTTTTTGGGGTTTAGGAGGAGGCAGCGGTTTAAAAATCATTGTTCTACAGTATTGAATGGATTTTGGGTAAGGGACTGTAGTTCAGTTGGAGAAGTGGCTGAACAGATAATTTTAGAGTCATCGGCGTATTGAATGCAGGTGGTGTGAGGAATTGCAGAGTGAAGGTCATTGATAAAGATTGAAAATAGGAGTGGGCCTAATATAGAGCCCTGAGGAATGCCAAGAGAAATGGGGAGGAGGTTAGAAAGTTTACTGTCAAATAGCACAGCTTGCTGTCTATTGTCTAAGTAAGATTTGAACCAATTTATCGCTAGGGGATCAAGTGAAAAGGATTTTAGAATATTTATGAGGAGCTGGTGATTGACCATATCAAAAGCTTTGGATAAATCACTAAAGACTGCAGAGGAAAGAGTATTGTTGTTCTGGTTTTTGTTAATGCAGTCTGTAAAGGATAGGAGGGCAGTGGTGGTACTGTGAAATGGTCTGAATCCATGTTGACAGTTGGCAGGTAAGTCATTTTGGAGTAGATGGTTAAGTAGTTGCTTATGGATACATTTCTCCATTATTTTTGCTAGGGGAGATAGTAGGGCTATAGGATGGTAGTTAGAAAAGTCATAGGAGTTCCCACCTTTATGTAGTGGTTATAAGTAATTGTTCAATACTAATCAATATGTGTATTGACAGATATATTGGAAAAACAACAGCTGTCTTAACAGTGGCTATAGCATAGTGGTTAAGTGTTGTGACTTTAGTGTACAGGGTCCTGGGTTCAAGGGCTATTCATTTTGTTGCTGGGCAGAACAAGGGCTGTTGGATAGAGAGTGCTTAAGGCAGTTTTGAGCAGCTTTAAGTGTGTTTGCACAGGTTTGCCTGATGGTAAGTGCTTCTAAGCTAGGTGTAAATGTACGAGTGCTTGCACAGTGTAGGCTTCACTTACCAGATCGCAAATCAGCTTAGCTGTTATATTGCAGCAATGTTGATACCTGCTAAACATGGCTTAGCCCTGGTAACCAGTTCACACTACCCAGTCTGATAACATAGCAGGGTAATGACATCTGTTTACAATACATGTGCCTATGTGCTGTCATTACAGTAGCAAGAGGTGTGTGTGTCATGTGTAGGAAACAGATGTATATGAGGCCTGTACAGCACTTTTATCCATGTGAATGCAATACATACAGGGAGCAGCCCAGGGTACATGCTGTCACACTGGCATGTAGTGCATCAAGGCAGTACTACTGTTGACAGTGCTTACCCAGGCAAGAGTAGAGTGTTAAATATAGTACTGACAAAAGGCACACCTACAGGCATAGCTGGACTCTGAGGCCTCCCTGTTGTATCCCTGGTGTGTGAGCTGTGTCACAGTATATAACCCTTACTGGGTAATGATCTAACATGTCTAAAGTAACTGTAGACTACCGTCTGTAAAGCACATGATAGCATGGACTCTTGAAATGTAGTTATGGCATACATATTGTTGTCAAACATCTGTCTGTCAACACATTCATCCTACTGCAGAGCTACTTGCCAAGCTGATGACTGTCAGTCCCTGTACAAATGAGCGGATGGCAGGTATCTAGCTGGGATATGTACAGGCATCCTAAGCTTGATTGACACTGACATGTCTGCCCAGCTGTGTAAGAACTGGCACATATTGGAGATAACACCCTGTATGCACCACATGCCACAGGTATCTCCACTACGCTACCACAGTCATCAGAACATACTTGGGTACAGGTGTCCATCACAGACACAGACCATGTGTTGTAATGCATGTTGCATGCACGTCAACTTGATCACCTCAGTGGCCATGTGCAGGAGGCACCTGGAGGAATGGCTGATGCATGTCACTCTCACCCTGAGGGTCATCACAGTAGTGTCTGTTGATAGATTGCCTGCTGCCACATGGCAGGTCACAGGATACCACTGTACACACAACCCCTACACAACCCATCTCTCCTTGGACAATAGCTAGGTACACAGCTATGACCACCTGCAGTGATGCACCCCAATACTGACACATGTGTACATGTGCATGACTGAGTATAGCAGTGTCTGTGTGTTAGCACACCTGTACGTGGGAATTCCTTGAGGGCCTTCACAACCACCACAACACCCATTGCCATAACCAGTTTTGGCTGCTGCTCTATGAGACATTACATGCACCCTGTTAAGCTCCTCTTCATACTGGCTACATGAGCCTTGCAGTAACAGCACAACAGTGTTTTACAAATGGGTTGATAGGCATGATATACCCATTGTGTATTGGAAAGTGTGTGTATGTGTGCATGTCTGTTTATCTGTAGGGTACAGCATTTTTAGGCCACATACTCCTATTACAATACCCATTGCCACACAGTAGTACAGATAGTGTTGCTGATGCCCATAGGTGAGGCATGACAATGCAACACCCTGCTATGCATGTGGCATGTGCATTAGATGCATATCCTTGTAGTACCACTGCTGGGATCTGCAATGGATTGTATCGCAGTTGTGGCCAATGTGTGATGGTGGGTATGTCAGAGTGTCATCATGGGTTTCAGGGAGTACAATATCCACTGAGGGATGTGGGTGCTGCATACACTACCATTACACCAAGGTACACCCAGTACATGTCCTATGTACCACGTTATGGTTACCACTGTCACCATCAATCATATAGGTAACTGATACAACAATCGAGGCCAGTTATGCATGTGCTGGTCAAGTTAGCATCGATAGGCCCAGGTCTCATGGATGTGTGTCTGCCTTTTATGTGTCTGTTAATGTGCATATGAAGGTATGTCACACTATGCATTGTCCATATGCACCTGTTACATCCCCCATTAGCATACTGTACACATCTGGGGATGTTCTGCATGTAACAGGTAACCTGGAACACACCTCATGCTAAACACTGTGTTGTCTGTGCAATGGAAGACACACACTTCAGTATCACTGCATGCCTAGGTAGGGGTCTAGTCCCAGTGTTGCCAAGTAAGAGTATGCGTGTATGTGGATGGGTCTACATCAGGTTTCAGATTATACACACCCCAGCGGGTCACCTGTCCATGTGGCACAGACATTAACTGTTATATAAACCTGTGACATGTGTTCAACTGTACCCCAGATATGTGACAGCCATGGTGTCACCACAGTGCCACACCCCATTGTGGAATATGACTGCAGACCATCCTCGTGCTGACACATGTACACCTACAACACAAATGGATAACATTATAGAGACCACAATCAATCAGCGTTACTAACAGCTATAATGCATCATTGCTGGACGGCTACACTACCTGACATATATGCATTACACTTTACTCATTACAACATGTTACACTGCAGTACTGTGGTACACTGTATAACAGTCATCATGTGCATCAGAACCATATTAGCCTGTCCCTGCATTGATGGCATGGATGACAGGGATGTTGCACCGGTATCATCATATGCACAGGGTGTGTTGTCAGTTTGCCAGAGGCAGAGGGTGGGCCATATATTTGACACCATGTGTGTGGGTGAGGGGTGTACTGAAGTGAACTGGGCATGGTGAAGGGATGTGTATAGGTATGGGGTTGCCCTAGGTGTGTTTGTATAGTGTGTGGGTATGCATGCACACAGTTCTGCCATGTGCTTATGGACAGGTGTTTATGGACAGCTGCAGATCGTACCTGGCAGGGTGTGCAGTTCACTGCCTCCAGCCATGGACATGTGGACTATGCCAGCCAGGGGTTCCATGGGCACGTCCAGATACAGGCCTTGATGTGCTACTCTCATCTGATGATGACAAATGTCCGCTGGAAGGAGTTCCCTCCTGGGACTGGCCAGGACCATGTGCTAGTTGCCTGCTGTGGTGTGGTGTGGACAGCACCCCCTCCACAGTGTCGGGGCTGGTACGGCCACTACAGGAGCCCCTTGGTGTTCTGGCATGTCCCCGTTGACTGCCAGCTGTTGGAGTTGCTGGCCTAAGTCCACGTGGCTGTCACTGCACTCCCACCACACGTTGAAGCATGTACAGACCACGGTCGATGAGGGACATCATCTCATCAGACCATCTATCCATGAACTCAATTAATGCATGGATGGCACCAGCCAGTTCATGGGCATTGTCACTTGCAGATGTGAGAGCAGCTCTCTGCAGCCTCAGGCCCTGCCTGGTGTAATGTTCAATATGTGCCTGTGCTGCCATGACAGCCTGAAATATGTTACATCTGGTACCAGCTGTGTCACATCTGCCAGGGGCATGATGACCAGTGGCCCTACCATGAGCACCCTGGGACATCCGCCTATGTGGTACCCTGCTGGACATCTGGCTATGCCTGCTGCGACCAAACACAGTAGGCATGGTTACCACACTTTCCTGTGCACTGCCACCAAACACCAGCTGTCCCTCTGCTATGGCCACTGGTGATGGGATATGTATATGCACTGAAACTGTGTGTGGGTTTGGGGTGGCTAAAAGGGGGCTGTCAAATGTTGGAACTGTTTCGGCCCCTGACAATCCCACCTGTGCCTCCACAGTACTATCATCATCTTTGGTGTCTGTATGGACACCAGCATCAGATTGCATGCAGGAGGGACCCTGACCCACCTCGCCACCTGTGGGGGAAAACAATAAACACACTTTAAAACCTGTACAACATTGCATAACAGTACACACACACACACACACACACACACACACACACACACACACACACACACACACACACACACACACACACAAACACACACACACCACCATAATACCTACCTGTCCATGACTTTACAGACAGTCTCACATATATTTCCATGTGTTCACCATCCTGCATCACATTTTGTAAGATATACATGTTGATACCACTCATTAACATTTCAGTCCTCTAAATGCCTAGACAAGTGATCACAACACAAGACCTGTTACTACATTACCTGCCTGATCTGTGTGTAGTGGTTGTAGATAGCCTCACTGCTGTCATTCAGTGTTCACCCTGTGTATGTCTGGACATCATGAGCATGGCCCCCATATGTGTGGGCTACTATGGTCACTCCATAATATCACACACTGGAGTGCTCAGTACATGCCAGATATGCTGCTCAATCAGCCTATCATGTAACAACTGTAATATATAGATACACTCCCTGGTGTTGACTAGAACTTCCCCAATGCATCTGTAGTGCTGCATACGTGGGTTGTCGGTCACCTCTCTGCTGAATGCGATATTAAGGGTATACCTGGTGTCTACCTTCCCTCTCAATGCCTGTTCCATGCTACAGGCCTTATTATACTATCAGCTGTCCTGTGATTGCATACATGACAAGTATTCCTGGTGTGTAATGTGCAGTGGCAGCTGGTGACTTCAAATTAAAGGGGGGCTGCAGGAGACAGCTTAATGGGTGACCACCTAGAAAGGGGTGGAGCTATGCTCAAAACCACAACAACTGGAACTTTAAATACTCTGCCCTGGATGCCAAACCGTCATTACGAGAGTCCAATCAAGACAAAATAATGTGTAGAAGAAAAAATATTTCAATGCATTGGCTACATGACAACTTACTTAATATCTAGATGGAAACACAAAGGTTGTGAGGCATGAAAAAATAAATTGCTTTTTAAATACATTACTGGAGTGCCAGTCAAAATCAAGTATAAAAAAAACAAGCAGCTCTCAGCTCAAACCACTTCTCCTTGCACTGCAGTTCTAATTATAATTTATATTCAGCTTTATAAAATTACCAAGTAACATGCTGAAAGTAGCAATTTCTGTGATACCCCCACTTGTAAAAATGTTTCTTATCCAAAAAGACCTGCTGTCTGACAACAACTATCTACTTGTTTCATGGGGAACACATGATCAAAGTAAAAAATGATCAGCGAACAAGAAACAAGCTCAAGATAAATTGCTTAAAAGATTACTGCACAAGGTATGGACCACAGATGATAGATTGGCATTCTCTTTAGTTTACGGGTAAAGCCTGCAAAGGTAGCTGCAAGTCTCCAACAAATGTAATGAGCTTCTGATAATACTGTAAACCTGTCCTTTATTACAAATGCTGTCATATGCATTTCAATACCTAATGTTTATACTTTATCTAGTCATGTAAATATTCTCTGCTTGGCAACAATGAAAAGGCTTTCAATGTTGGTAATTATTTAACAATATGCTTATTAAAGCTTAATTGCATCTTTGGGGTTGGGAGGGTGGCCTAATGGTTAAGGTGTTTGCCTTACAAACACAAGGTGCAGGGTTTGAGTCTCATAAGGGATAATTGGCTAGGCTTAAAAATGGCTCGCAAGGGCAGTTAGCTTAGTACTATCCTATGAACCTATGAACGATCTCTGACAAGCTTACCTGATGGTCATTAAAGCATTGTTACTTTAATACAGAGCAACAGGGCACTGCAACAGCATACATTTTCTGAATAATAAGAAGCATAAATCAACAGTATAAAAATATGACAGAAAACCAGAACATTCTGCAAAATCAAGGACAAATGAAAAGCCACGGTCGTACTTGTGGTCTACCTTGGATGGGGGAATACTCTGCACACATACACTGCATAACTGCTCCTTGCCTTGCCTGGACACATCCAGAGCCACTAAAAAGGGGAGCGGGGTGCAATAATTAGGTCACAGTTTGAAATGTCTCTGGCTGACAGTGATGGCTCTGACACTCATACCTCTCAACCTCAGAGCAAGAAATCTGGACAAAGCCATACATAGAAGTGGGACACAGGCCCAAAAATAAAGACAATTTTTAAATATTGCTCTTATAAACTTAGAAAGATAATAGAATAGTAGTAGGTCTTGCATTAGTATGAATTTTTGAAGGGTATGAAATCTGAAACTCAAATGTCTGCCATTATTTTCTAACTTCAATCTTTAATGATTTGCTACTAATTCGCCAGAAAACCACAATTTTATGAAAAACAGACTAAAAATGTTATGCAAAAATTTAAAATTGCCACACGATACAGCTGGGAACCTGTCAAAGAAGGGACACCTTTTTAAAATTACTACTGTTAACTTGAGCAGCTGACAAAATAAGAGTATCTACATGCATTTCTGAAATAAAAGTAATTTATACCTCTGATCATTACAGTTATTTATAATTGTAAACCCTCCACATATTCTTCCAAAATTGCCATTTTGCAGAGAGATTATTAGGGAGAGAGCAACATTTTGAGCCAAAATTGGGGACAGTTTAGAGGTTTGGATATTCCTAATTCTATAAAGCGATTTATTTGCATGTACCTCTCAACCTCTTAATGCAGGAAATCTGGACAAGGCCAAATATATTGGAGAACATACAAACAGTACTAAAAATTGCTCTTGTATAAACTTATGACAATTGATAGAATAACAAGTCTTGCTTTAGCATGCATTTTTCTGAAGGTTATGACGTCTGAAACTCAATGTCTGTCATTATTTAGTGACTTCATTCCTAAATGATTTGGCAGAAAACCAAAAATGTTATGAGGAACAAACCAAAATTAAGAAGCAAAAATCTATTCATTTTGCAAAATTCTGGACAGTTGAGATGTATAGGTCAGCCGGGGCTGTCTGAGTTTGCTGCCCTCCCCCCCCCCTCACATCTCTCATCTACAAATAAAGGGCATGTTGCCCTTGAGGAATAAATTGCCTATGTTGCATTAAAAAATGATAAACTTGTAATATTGCAATAGGGAATGGATGGCAAACTGATAACAGGTTCATAGTTAGAAGGTATTTTTGCCAAAGAGGACTGCAGCATCCATTCCCTTTACAACAGAGTACAGCATCAGCAATGCATCTATCTACTGTGGGAGTAGAACCCACAGCCTTCTGCATCAAAAGCAAGTACACTACCTGTTGTGCTATTAGCAACGAACACTGACTTAGCATAAGCAGCACTAAACTTTTGTTCCCCTGCAGCTCTCAGCTCCTTGTAAAATCTACTCCGCACTCAGCTGTATCTCTGAACTTTGCAGCACAAGAAATCTGGAAAAAGCCAACATTTATTTGGGGGGGGGGCAAAAGTCCAAAAACTAGGGACACATTTTAAACATTGCTTGTATAATGTTGGAAAGTTGCTAGAATAAAATGCTGTGTTTTCACCATACATTTCACTGCCAAGTATTGAACCCAGGACCCTGTGCAAAATAGGCAGACCAACATACCACTATGCCAAATTATCTATTTTACCAAAAAAGGAAGACTGAAACTTAAATGGCTACCATTTATTGAATTCAGGTCCCACCATAGCTGTCAACATCTTAGCACAAAACACCTGAACAAAGCCAATAATGGGGGAATACAGACCAAAACATAGGGACAAATACCCATTGAGGGCACCAGAGCAAACCCACACAAACACAGGGAGGACATGCCGACTCCACACAGAAGGCATCACAGACAAGAATCAAACTGTTGCTACCACTGCACTATTGGCTGTGTTAAGTAACACAAATACAGAAACCACAGATTTTATGAGGAACAGAACAGAGCAAATATGAAGCAAAAATCTGCAAATGTTTCATAAATGGTGGTGGGTAGGGAATTCAGACTCTTGTCTCTTTGGCCCAAGGTACAGGGTACAAGCCTTATTCTCAACCTACCACCATGTAACACACATTTGTATTTTTTATTAATTTTACAGGTGGGGGGGTGGGCTGCAGTCCTGCAGTCCTATAGCACGAGCCCCTGGCAATGTGGCAGCCCATGTCCATGTACTGCATGATCCCAAAGGGAGGTACTGCTGTATGATCAACCTCACAATCACACATGTGCATACATGGCCACCCACACAAACACACACACATACACACACACATCCTGCATGCATCAACCTCCCTTCACTTCACCAGAGTGACCCTACAGACACCAGGATGCACACACACACACACACACACACACACATACATGTGAGGTTGAATAATGATAGTACACACAGTCCTGTTATTACCCATCTGTCAACATGCATAACATATGGTACACAACAGCATGCAGTGCAGCTATAGCAATCCATGCTAGCAACAGTATACATGTGTGTCATGCATGTGCTTTGTCACTAGGTGATGCCCCTTCCCCTGGATACCACTGCACCCATGTACATAGTATTGCTGTGCACCTGTTCTGCACCCTGCTATATACTGTGCATCACACCTCACAGGTGTACAACCCATTGCTGAATATGTAGTACTGTGTCAGTTATGTCAGCTTTAATGCACACAACCTTTATGTTTTTTTCAGCAACACATACCTGGGATGATATGTGGACATATGTCATCTGTGAATGCCTGATGTCTGATTTACAGCTGTCAACATCAGTGGACCATGTATGACCAATCCAATATTATTACACTGACAACCATCAGAGCATACCATGGCTATGGGGGGTGTACACACCCTTATTGATATGACGCACCCATCCTTGATCTGCCATGGGATCACATCACTGCATATCTTAACAGTACATGAGCCTGATATGTCACATATGTCCTGTACTTCCACATGCAGTGTCTATGGAATGCATTAGGTGTGCGGATGCTGACCGCGATGCATACACACCGTGTGGGCATATGTGTGCACACCCTTATCATGACGGTTTGTTGCACCTATTGTTATGTGTACTACCACAGTCACTACTTCTGGCAAGGGTTTAGTAGAGTGGGCCATCTGCATTTGCCAGTGTATGTTCAGTCTGCCCTACACATGTCCCACTATTCTGCATTATTGCAAGGTCTACTCATGTGCACATCCCTTGGTGTTCACACACTGCTGTCACTATTGCTGTGGGGGTAGGGTTGCATCTGCCACAGTTTCTGAACCTGACTATATGCAGATACAGCCATTCTTAGCATCCTTAGGATCTCTGCTGCAGTCCACTGTTGTGTCATGCTGACACCCCCCCCCCCCACCTTCAGCCTTTTTGCAGATGCTTGACAAGTAAGGCCTGCACATGTGTGTCACTTTGCAGTGTCCCATACACTGAACACCACATGTTACAGCCTAGTCCCAGCTGATAATGTGGACCACAGTAATACCTTATGCCATAGTGTAACTCTGCAACAGTTACCATTATCCTACAGGTATATATCCTTGTGTTGCACTGAATATGGATGTTGTTCCAAACATGTCCCTACTGTAGGCCATGTCTTCCACCATTATGTTACTCCCTATGGACACATTTCACAATGACAGGATGTTAGTTATCTTGTAGGTGTCTGACATACCCTTCCAATACCCATCATGGTCACCACTGTGATGCCTTGCATTTAACAGCAACAATACGTGCACATGTACAGCATGCATTCTGGGTAGGTGTGTTAGATTTGTGCATGGGATATACCATAGCCATTACATACCCAGTGTATTGGCAGGCATCTACATAAACCATACTCATACACCGTTATGTGTACTACCACAGTCACTACTCCTGGCAAGGGTTTACTAGAGTGGGCCATCTGCATTTGCCAGTGTATGTTCAGTCTGCCCTACACATGTCCCACTATTCTGCATGCTTGCAAGGTCTACTCATGTGCACATACCTTGGTGTTCACACACTGCTGTCACTATTGCTGTGGGGGTAGGGTTACATCTGCCACAGTTCCTGAAACTGACTATGTGCAGATACAGCCATTCTTAGCATCCTTAGGATCTCTGCTGCAGTCCACTGGTGTGTCATGCTGACACCCCCCCCCACCTTCAGCCTTTTTGCAGATGCTTGACAAGTAAGGCCTGCACATGTGTGTCACTTTGCAGTGTCCCTTACACTGAACACCACATGTTACAGCCTAGTCCCAGCTGATAATGCGGACCACAGTAATACCTTATGCCATAGTGTAACTCTGCAACAGTTACCATTATCCTACATTTATATATCCTGCTGTTGCACTGTATATGGATGTTGTTCCAAACATGTCCCTACTGTAGGCCATGTCTCCCACCATTATGTTACTCCCTGTGGACACATTTCACAATGACAGGATGTTAGTTATCTTGTAGGTGTCTGACATACCCTTCCAATACCCATCATGGTCACCACTGTGATGCCTTGCATTTAACAGCAACAATACGTGCACATGTACAGCATGCATTCTGGGTAGGTGTGTTAGATTTGTGCATGGGATATACCATAGCCATTACATGCCCAGTGTATTGGCAGGCATCTACATAAACCATACTCATACACTGTTATGTGTACTACCACAGTCACTACTCCTGGCAAGGGTTTACTAGAGTGGGCCATCTGCATTTGCCAGTGTATGTTCAGTCTGCCCTACACATGTCCCACTATTCTGCATGCTTGCAAGGTCTACTCATGTGCACATACCTTGGTGTTCACACACTGCTGTCACTATTGCTGTGGGGGTAGGGTTACGTCTGCCACAGTTCCTGAAACTGACTATGTGCAGATACAGCCATTCTTAGCATCCTTAGGATCTCTGCTGCAGTCCACTGGTGTGTCATGCTGACACCCCCCCCCACCTTCAGCCTTTTTGCAGATGCTTGACAAGTAAGGCCTGCACATGTGTGTCACTTTGCAGTGTCCCTTACACTGAACACCACATGTTACAGCCTAGTCCCAGCTGATAATGTGGACCACAGTAATACCTTATGCCATAGTGTAACTCTGCAACAGTTACCATTATCCTACAGGTATATATCCTGCTGTTGCACTGTACATGGATGTTGTTCCAAACATGTCCCTACTGTAGGCCATGTCTCCCACCATTATGTTACTCCCTGTGGACACATTTCACAATGACAGGATGTTAGTTATCTTGTAGGTGTCTGACATACCCTTCCAATACCCATCATGGTCACCACTGTGATGCCTTGCATTTAACAGCAACAATACGTGCACATGTACAGCATGCATTCTGGGTAGGTGTGTTAGATTTGTGCATGGGATATACCATAGCCATTACATGCCCAGTGTATTGGCAGGCATCTACATAAACCATACTCACCAGCTCCAGGCTGCTGCCTTGGTGGTATACCAGAGGGACCTATATATGAGGGTGAGAGATGCAAAGCCATTGGCCACACCTGTGGCATTGCTACAGGGTGGGTGCAGCATTACAATACATGTCCACAATACTACCACATATGCACATCCACTTAGCACTACTATGCAGCAACAAACTATATGTATGACATGTCAGATATGCATGATCTACCTGTACAGATGCAGATGTATATGCAGCAGTGGTCTACTGATGTGCCCTGTGGCCTTACCTGCATGCTCCTCGGCCGGTGTGTGGGTAGCACCCACCTCCACAAAGGTGTCTGCTGGTTTGTGGCAATGCGGGTAGGCAGGTGCCACGAGGCTGGCTAAGAGCTCCTCCACACATGTCGGGAGGGATAGCATGCCCCCCCCATGGTGATGTGATCCCCCACGGACTGCAGTAGCACACCGATGGGCATTGCAAAGCAGGTCAGAACAATGATGCCAGAGCTGATCATAACTGCGGCTGTGCAGTCCAACATCATTGACCCTGTGGACTAGGTCGTTCAACAGGGCAGTCCTCTCCTGCGGATCATGTGTAGCCTGGCCAAACAAGACAGGGTAGTGCTGTATGATGTGGTTCACCAGAACATTGTTTTTAGTTGCTGAATATGCCAGAAGCCTTCCATAGGACATCTTGGCTGAAAGACATAAAATGGACACAGGTGTGAGCAAGTCATGCAGCAAGGTCACCACAGTTCTTAATATACATCACTGTCACCCCCCCCCTCCATATCGGCAACTACAAACTGTGCACACAACTGAATAGGTATGGCTACAGCATACCTACCAGTGGGGCAGATATTTATTGCACCACACTTTGTGCAATGTATTTGTAGCCATGGTCCCTGTGTGGACACGATCATTGCTGGCCTGTTACAGACTATTCACCTGCATGCCTTTGTCAGGGCCACTATGGTTCCATATATGCCTGTGGTATACTTGCTATGTGGTTGCTGCACATCTGACATTCTGTGTTATTGGGGTTATCTATGCATGCTGTTGGACATGTTCCAGGATTGTGTAGACTATTACTACTGACATATGTTCTATAACAGTGACACAATAGCATGCATATGTACTAATGGCCAGCAGAACAACCTCTCCAAACTCATCTGCCCATGTTACCAGGCCACATCACATGCATGACCCACCCTGGGGCCTCCTCATGTACTGATCCAGCAATGCCTTCAGGTGGAACCAACTCAGGGGATGTTGTCCCCCCCCTCCACTGAGGGCACACACAGACATGTCCTTGTCCCCTGAGGTCAGGTCCAGGGTCTGTTCCATACCGGGCTCCACAAACACACGTGGGATGTGCTACATCACTTTGAGGCACCCAGTACACATTCACGGGGTCCACATGCTCCTCCTGCTAAGCCTCCAGGCTAGGCACCTTCGGGATGTGGACTGTTGTTGTGAGTAGCAGTGGGTGGAAGGCTTGTTCCCATTGTGTCCATATTGGGGCCCATGGGGCACCCACATCACAGACCACACACCATCCATGGTGTTTACCCACCACATGTGTCACATACCACCCCTGTAGTCTGTCCTCTATATCTACCAAACCTGACCACCTCCACAACTATACCTGCCATACTTCCCCATATTCCCATTCCATACTTCACAGACAAGGGCAATGTGGTCTCAACAAGAGGTTCACATGTGACATAGCCGTCCATGTTGTACACACTGACAGCTGTAGATATCTGTGTGTATTGATATTTGTGCTGTTTCCTCGCACATAGCATGCACCACTGTGGTGGTAATAAAGGGGACATTTATTTACATACATATATGTGTGTGTGTGTGCGCATGTTTGTATATATGTAGACATGTGCATATAGGTATATATCTATATATGTGTAGATATATATTATGTATATATGTGTTTATATATATGTCTACACATGGGTATCAGTATATTTGTGGACATACATGTATATATATATATATATATATATGTGTGTGTGTGTGTGTGTGTGTGTGTGTGTGTACACATATGCATACCTATATATGGGGTACATTCAGATATCAGGTCCACAATCTCAGAACACTTTCCTACACAGCTGCACTGTTCTGCCTTGCTACAATACAGACAGGTGCCACATATGGACACAGTCTGACATTAGGAGGGTATATATAGGGCCAGATTGCAGGTAACCCTATTACACACCTATGGCATTCCTGCATGCTACAATACAGGTTCACCTGAGTATCCTGCAAGAGGTGGGCTGTGGAACCCACATGTCCATCATTATGGCATTACTTCCACCACCAGCTATTGGCCACAGTAATATACATACTGCCCATTACACAACAAACACTATGATGGCTTACATCATATCAGTCAGTGCTGCTCTGTATGGTTGAAGGGTATGGCCCACTACCCACAGGAACAGACTCTAGTGCCCTTAGCAGTTGCTCAGCTGAACAATAATTACAACAACACCTGAAGGCATATATAAATCATTCCACATCATCTATCCCAATATTATGGCCCAAGTACTATGGTCAATTACATGCATATATACATCACATACCTGTTCTGGGAAAGAAGTCTCTACTGGATGGTTTGCTTGGTCTTTTTTTTTTTTTTGTTCTCTATGCCTTACACTCTCTCTCTCTCTCTATATATATATATATATATATATATATATATATATATATATATATATTTATATATATCAGTATCTCCCCAGTAAATGGATTGAGCTGCTTTGAATTGATTGCAGCATGGCTTTTGTAGGTAATGCACATGATCAGGTGATGATCTCTGCACCAATCAGTGTCCTCCACTTGCTACCTGCATGCAGCATGTTGTGTTGTACTTCCAATTACCACTGTCATGGCAACCAACTACTATAAATCCCTGCATCATGTGGGCATGGTCCCTTTACCTTTCCTGTATGGTGGACATCCTTCCTGTGTGTGGGCAGCAGTGTTACAGACAGCAGGCAGCAATACCTCTGACAGGAGAACCTGCACACTCAGGCCAGCTACATATTTGTGGGAGGTTCCAGAACTACAGACAGAGTGTGAGTAGTGTTGTTGTATGCATTGCATAGCACCAGTGTTACAGGGTTTGTGTGTACATGCTAGTTTAACTTGGAATGCAGTCTGTCTGCATATCTGCATAGCTCTCAACTATGGGCCTATCCACTTGTTGGCCAGAGGTGTGCCTATTATGTTTCGTCTGTCCATCACACAGGTCTTGTGTCAGATATATCACTGGCAGTGTGTGTGTGTGTTGGGTGCTATCAGTACATGGCTACATCCATTTCTGTTTCTAACTTCATATTCCTGACTTAGGGTATGTTGTAGACTATCCTGTAACACCAGTGACTTGCTTAGTGTATGACAACAGTAATTCACATATGGGCCTGTGTTCCGGACTCTGTCCTCCACATACATTCCAGGCTTTGTGCATATGACATGCTGTCAGGGGTTATGTAGTGGGCTGTGAGTATGTCCTGCTGACATTCCTACCTTCAGTCCACTGCTGTTGTGGCCCCCACACATATTGTGGGGTTGGGTCCATATATGTGTGGGCTTCACCTACACAATACATGTGTGCCCTTATGCACTCCAGAGGCCAGTGTATGTAATAGTAGTATATGGCCCTGTAATATTCAGTATATGGGGTGGGGGAGCACCATAACTAACCTAGGCTGTTACAACATGTGGGAGTATCAGGGGTAAGTTGCCTTAAGGTATCGGGATGTTCATCACCATACAATTCACCTTGGGTAAATGCAGGCCTACTGCTTCCTGCCATACAGACTGTTCTGTTTGTCAGTGTGATTGTGATGGTGTCAGTTATGCCTTGTTATGTAACAGATACATCCCATTGTGTCAACTGAGGTCCTTACCCCCTAGGGATTGTGTACAGAGTGTAGATAGAGGCTGCTGCAATATACATCTGCATTACTTACTGTTGATTGATTGGTATCCTGTGGGCCAGTCTGTCTTTAACATTGTACAACTTGAAGGCCTCGGCCTTGATAGCAATATATGTAAACCTTTCCAGACTACTGTATTAATATAACTGTTTCATGGAATATACAACTGTAATAGTACACAAATAAATCTTTCCCATGTATCCATATGTTGCAGACAACAATTGTTATTTGTATGGGTGGCTCATACAGTGTCCAGTTGGTAAGGTGACAACTGTAGGCACAGTGGCTGTTCCGTATTGTCTGCACCTTCTACATATGTATCTTCCTATACATATCTGTGTGTGTGTGTGAGTATGTGTAGTTAAATATATATCTATATATATGTATGTATGTATATATGTATATATATATATATATATATATATATATATATATATATATATATATATATCCAAAACCAGAAGGTGGTGTGAGTAAAACGGTCCTCCAATAAAAATATGAAATATAGCAACAAGCAAAGGAGGCACCAGACCACGGTAAATAAAAACATAAAAATATTTATTGCAAAAAAGATGAGCACTTTCGCAGCAAAGCCGCTTCATCAGACAATTCAACAGAAATGCATCAACTCTTTTAAAATAACACTCAACCAATAAAGAAGTACGTTCAATTAAGGGCAATTTCTTAAAGGAACAATTCCTACATGACTTGTACTTCTAAAATCTGCAGTAAACTTCACATATATAAATATAAATAAAAAATAGATATATAAAGTGACATATAAAAACAACAAATAATCACTTGGGTAGGGGTCTGTCCAGCAATTTGGGATGTATAGATATTTTCTCATTCAAGCCACTGCCATTATTGGCACGCAGCCTTAGAATCCATTCAAGTTCCCTTCCTTCAACTCTATTGTTTATGTCAGGATGATAAAATCTACCTTTATGATCTAAATATTGACAATAAATGCAAATATTGCAAGGAAAAGTACCTATTCTATCTCCTCTATCCTGTGTATAGAATTGTTGATCTTGTCTAGGGCCACATAGAAGCCTCTTCTGGGATTTCTTATTTTTAAAAACATAACGTGGTGTATCCCCTACCAATTCTCTAACATTTTCATCTGCACATAGAGCATTCCAATTTTTTCTGTATATATTCTGTATAAATTTAAAATCACTCGAATATATGATCGAGATTTTCAAGGGGTTACATCCCTTCATTCTATTGCTAGCCCTAAGGGTGCTGTATGAAAAATAAGGTCTCCCTGAATCCTCTCTCATATTACGTGTGTCAGATAATGCTGTTTTCACTTCAGCTTGCAAATAACCTCTCTGAGCATTGTAGAACTGAAAATGTTTACATGCAACTTAATGTTGAAGCTACAGTTTGGTAATAGCAATATAACTGAAATCCCCAGTGTTGGAACTTTTAAGAAACCAACAGGCTATGCACCTGCCACAAAAGGGGTGGTGGATACGTTTGAAAAGATGTGCTTGAATGACATTTAAAATTGTATGATAATAATAATAGGTCTAAATGCTTCTTTAATCTGAAAATAGATGAAAAGATAGCATTAGAAAGTTTGTGTCAAGATATGTCCATCTCAATTAGACCAGCTGACAAGAGTGGCCCAGTTGTGGTTATGGACTACTATGCTTATAGGAATTCAGTGTTAGTGATGCTAAGTGACAGTCGGATATATGAGAGCATTTCAAAAGAAGTTGTTGATAGAATTGTTTTTTCTATTTATAATGAATTATTTGAATGTATGCGATGTCATAGCATTACAAAAGAACTTTATGACTTTTTTGTTGTTAAGGAATGAGTTATACCCCTTATACAAGGTCTCCCAAAGATACAAAAAGATCCGGTCAACCCCCCTCTTAGACCCATAGTGGCTGGAAGGGGTTGGGCTACGGAACCACTCTCGATCTATATCGAAGAACATCTGAAACAAGTATTAGCTAAAAATCAGTATGTTTTTAGGGACACTAAACATTTTTTGGAAGACCTTTATGCCTACATTAGGGGTAAACCACCCACTAGGGGGTGCATGATGGTTACCCTAGATGTACAAGCTTTATTTACGGCTATACCAAATGACCAGGGAATTGAACTACTTAGACAGTATTTGCTACAACATAGCACTTATGAACATTCAATAATAGAATTACTGTGTTTTATGGTAGAGACCATTCTTGAGAATAACATCTTTGTATTTTATCAAACTGTCTACAGGCAGCGTGCTGGCATGGCTATGGGCACACCTTGTGCTAATAGCTATGCCAACATAGTCATGGCTGCCTGGGAAGAGAATAATATCCTTAGGTATTTGGGCTCTACTCTATCTTTTTATCAACATTTTGTGGATGATTTGTTCCTCCTTTAGGAGGGGGATATTTCATCCTTCAACAATATTTTTAGAATCTATTAATAACAGCACTGACTACCTGAGAATTACAGCTCATAATTCCACCAGTAATATTGATTTTTTAGATGTCAGGATTGATAGATTACCCATGGGGGCCTTTGAAATGAGTATATATAGAAAAGAATGCTACAAGAACACATGTTGAAAGAAGCAGTATGCATCCACAACATAATTTTGGCAATGTGGTAAGGACAGGCCCTAAGAGTGTCACGGCTGACTGTTAATAATGATAAATTTGAACAAGAGCTGGAAAAGCTAGAACAGAGTTTCCGACAGAGTGGTTATTTGCAAGCTGAAGTGAAAACAGCATTATCTGACACACGTAATATGAGAGAGGATTCAGGGAGACCTTATTTTTCAAACAGCACCTTTAGGGCTAGCAATAGAATGAAGGGATGTAACCCCTTGAAAATCCTGATCACATATTCGAGTGATGTTAAATCTATACAGAATATATACAGAAAAAATTGGAATGCTCTATGTGCAGATAAAAATGTTAGAGAATTGGTATGGGATACACCACGTTATGTTTTTAAAAATAAGAAATCCCAGAAGAGACTTCTATGTGGCCCTAGACAAGATCAACAATTCTATACACAGGACAGAGGAGATGGAATAGGTACTTTTCCTTGCAATATTTGCAATTATTGTCAATATTTAGATCATAAAGGTAGATTTTATCATCCTGACATGAACAAAGAATTTATATTTAAACTAGTTGCAAACTGTGAGACTACCCATTTAGTGTATTTATGCTACTGTGAGGGATGTTATGCATTTTATGTGGGTATGACAACACGTAGATTACGTGACCATATCAGAGACCATTTGTATGATATCACCAGGAAGGTTACTACTAATGCCCTCTCTAAACATATTATAGAGAAGGGTGAAAAACATGCCTGCAAGTTCATGGTCATTGAGGTAGTTACGATGGGAATACGTGGAGGTGCAGTTAAGAATAGAGTTGAAGGAAGGGAACTTGAATGGATTCTAAGGCTGCGTGCCAATAATGGCAGTGGCTTAAATGAGAAAATATCTATACATTCCAAATTGCTGGACAGACCCCTACCCAAATGATTATTTGTTGTTTTTATATGTTACTTTATATATTTTTTTATTTATATTTATATATGTGAAGTTTATAGCAGGTTTTAGAAGTACAAGTCATGTAGGAATTGTTCCTTTAAGAAATTGCCCTTAATTGAATGTACCTCTTCATTGGTTGAGTGTTATTTTAAAAGAGTTGATGCATTTCTGTTGAATTGTCTGATGAAGTGGCTTTGCTGCGAAAGCGCTAACCTTTTTTGCAATAAATATTTTTATGTTTTTATTTGCAGTGGTCTGGTGCCACCTTTGGTTTTTGCTATACATATATATATATATATATATATATATATATATATATATATATATATAGATATATGTATCTGCATATATGTGTTTGTGTATATGTATCTTAGGAGTGTTGATTACTTCCACATAGTACATTCCCTATGGTAACCAGACTGTATTGCATATTATGTTACTGATACCAGCCTGACATCATACAGGTGGGATGGAGTACTGTTAACATCTGGTGCCTATGTTGTGTCAGGTCCTGGTTATGGGATTTGCAACAGTTGGTATTGTATTGCAGGGCAGACGTGTTTGGCTGTGGTGGGGATATCTATACATACAAGACGTATGTTGCTTGGGCCCCCTCACCCACATTAATGGTGCATGTGGACATGTATGTGCCCTTTTATATCTATAGATGTATGTCTGTATATACCTGTGTAGATATATATTTATGATTATATGCTTACATATATATATATTGCTGTATGTATATAGATATATCTATATATATATATATATATATATATATATATATATATATATATATATATATATATATATATACACGCATATGTATGTATATATGTTTATATATATGTATATTTATATATATATATATATATTTTTTTTTTTATAAATATATATATATATATATATATATATCTACATATATAGATATGTTATATCTATTTATATATATATATATATATATATATATATATATATATATATATATATATATATATATATATATATATATATATATATATATATATATATATAGATATATATATATATATATATATATATATATATATATATATAAATATATATATCTATACACACACAAACACACACATACATCTACATGTTGACATACATTTCCTGTACTGTTGAATGACTGTGCTGGATATTATGTTTGTGAAAACATCAGGGCTATGTATGTCTGATATGGCTTAGTGGTAAATTACTTTGTCAATGTTATACAAGGTCCTGCGTTTAAGTCTTGCAAAGGCTGTTTATTTTGTTGCTGGGCAGAACAAGAGCTGTTGGATATAGGGTTATTAAGACACTTGTAAGCAGCTGCAAGCAAGTTTGCATAGGTTTGCATGGAGGTAAGCACTGCTAACTTCTGCTTACAGTTTCTTATACTCAGCTTCTAAATTACTTAACCTGTGTAGGCATTGCTTACCCCTGCGCAAACAAGCTTAAACCCACTTACTGCTGCTTAAAAGTGCTTACTCCCACTTACCCCCACGATAATTTCTTTAAAAGAAAAGAAAAAAGGGTTGATAGGAAAGTGGTGAAAAAGGGGCACAAACAGGGAAAGACAGTGGGGAAAATAGCTAGAGATGTACAGGAGGGTATAGGGAGGTCCAAAGCTGACCATTTCTTCTGCAGCAACAGCTGTGCATATACACTGCATTTGGAGGTAGATTTGGACACTCAGACCCCTGAGAGAGGGGTGAAGATAACAATAATATGTTGTGATGCCAATTAGACAAGATTACATGTTTCCAGTGGAAATGTGTGTGAAATGGACAACTATGTATTGGGCAATATATATATATTTTTTTTGGGAACAGATTTCCCTTTTATTCAGGTGAGAGTGGGATGTTGGGGAGGGATAGTAGGTATATTTGGGGAGGTAGGTTGGGTAGGTTAACAGACATAACAAACAAGATGCATACAGGGGCGGTATATGTCACATGCGGGGGGTAAACACCTTGATTGGGAGGGGTCTTGGGAAATTGGAAGCCCATGAGCCCCCTAGTGGAAACAGTGGGACTGAGATCCCCACCCATAAGCAGTCACCACTGCACCTTCACAGCCCCGAAGGTGGTTTTGCTGGGGGCTGAGTCAGAGAGCCAGGCTGACTCACTAGTTGTGACACATGGCCCTCGAGCTGGCGTAGCAGATCTCCAAACTGCTGATTCAGCTCGCTATGCACCATGACCCGGACCTGGCAATGGGTGACAGGTTCCTGGCTGTGCCTGCTCTCGGGGGGGGTGAGCCCCATCTCTTGAGGCAGTTCCACCCGAAGGTGGTGCAGGACAAACAGATGAGGAGGTCCCGGGTTGGGCCGCAGACGTGCTGGTGCCTGGTGCCATGGCCAGCTGAGGTGGAACAGGTGGGTTTGCTGGAACCCACATTCCCATATGTACTATGGTGTTTATGGTTTATCAACATATGTGGGTTAGTAATGGTCAACACATTCTGGGATTAGGTATAATAGCATGCATAGATATTACCATTAGCCCAGACACCAGATATGGAACAATTACTTAACAAACAGAACACATGCATGTATGAGACCACAGTGGTAATAACAACAGCATGCAGGTACATTGATGGCACCATGCCACCAATGTTGGGGTATTTCAACATAGCACATGCATAGAAACAGATTTAAATAATTATCAAACAATAGGACAAATGTCCCAACATTACAGTGGAGTCATCACGTACCAGTTGAGGTGGGTATTTAGTGTACTGTTGGAGATATGGTGGGGGGGGGAGAAAGATGTCAATTAACAACTATTATATTCCTGTAGAGAGGTGCCCCATGGCAATTAATTTTAGAAAGTAAAGAATTGTATTCGCAGGTGAAACTTAATGCTTCTGACTATCCAGGTCATAATGAGTATTGCTTTTTGAAGTGTATTTTAAAGTTAAAAGCACTTCAAAGATGAATAAGTTTTGTTTGGGGGCATTATTTTACAATTGGTTTATATAAACTATTCTTGTTTAATATTATAGCTTTATTCATAGTAGCATTGTACAAACAACACACTTTTATTTATATTTATTTTTTATAAGTATGGGATTGTTTATGATGTCATTATTGCTGATGTCATTTCCTGCTGACATTATTGCTGATGTCATTTCCTTTTGGAATATTTTAAATTGAATGTTTGACTGTTGTCCTGTGTCTGAAGAAGTTGGATTACTTGTTCAACGAAAGCGCTTACATAAACATTTTGGAGATTACCTCCGATCTTGTGTGTTCTTTTATCAGTTCATTGGTTTTGTTTTTTTTTCTATTTAGTTTGTTTTATGTTTAGTGGTTTGTTTCCTGCTTCTCCTAACATGTTTTCTCTGGATTCAAATGGCCCCATTGAGGTGAATGCCATGGGGAACCTAACAGCTTTCGTTCAACAACTTTCTACTAGAGTGGATGATTTAGCTGCCAAAAGGGACAGCTGTTGTGCTGCAGTTGTCAGCAATGGTGTTGCTGCAACAGGGAATCGTCCTGTGGTTTTAAATCCTTCTACTACTGCAACCATTTCTGACTTACCATCTTTGCCTCCTGGACAAGTCTCTACACTTAATAATCATGCTTCAATTGTATCTCCAATTAGTAATGGACAAACATTTGGTAATGTAGTTTTACCTTCCCTTATTGACTGTATGAGTGAACCAATGAGTTTGCTCAATGTTACCTGAACACATGCTTCTACTGACAATGCTTTATCTGCACAGCTTAATATTATTGACAACTTAAAAACTTTCTATGTCAAGCTATAAAAATTAAAAAAAACTACGGCTTGAAATACTATATCTCGAGGAATGTATTTCAAGACGTCAGATCCCCAAAGGAATACACCAATGGAGATTTTCTATGGTGGTGGTCCATGATTCCCCATTTCCATCAAGAACTTTTAAATCTTTTTGATTCACAGGGATGTTAATTTTTGCAACTATTAGACTGGAATTATAAAACTGAGACTGATGTTTTAAAAGCATAATTAATTGAGTTGGAATGTATTATAACGGAGATACAGACTTTGGTAGATATAGATTTGATGACCAACGTATATATTCCAGCATTGACAGTGCCTTAATAAAACTGATGGGCACTAAAATCAAGAAATTAGAAAGAGATTGCTTAGATTATCTTAATAGAAGGGCATAGCTACTTCCTTCTAGTTCTATAGACTCTACCAGCGCTAATAATTCTTTGAACACCCCTAACAGCCCTTTGGTTGCTTCTGGGACTGGAAACAACATGAATATTCATGAGAATGCCATCCCTGATATACGGCGTAGTGAAGGGCTTTGTGAGCGTTCTGTTAAGACTGGAAATGAAGGCTCTTCTGACAACAGTGGAAATCAGGGTTTTCAAAATCCTGTGAGACAGGATATTCAGTTTATGAACACTCGCTCTGTAACCAATAGACGACAGAAGAGGAACAACAGAAGGAGGAAGTAGTGCATTGTGTAGATACTTCCACTACTAATTCCAATGCAGTTTTGAACAATGCATTACCTGGACCACAGATTGCAACACATTTTTCAGGTGACTTTAAAATATATAATTTCTCTTCCTATATTCACTTTCCTCAGCTTATTGACTTTTTAGCTAAGGGACTTACATTCGTACCATCTAGAAGAGCTGATTTGGCGGGTATTTTAGTTGATTTAAAACCTTCATTCGGAAATTGAACTTAATGCTGTTATTAGGCAATAATGAGTCTGTACTACAGAATTTCTGTGTGCCTAGTGTATTTAATCCTGTCTTGCACAATGCTATTGCTGTGTTTGAAAAAGTTTGTGAGTTGGACATCAGGAATGCTTTATGTTGCAATAATCGAATGCTTCTAGATGTTAATGCTACCACTGATCAGATTTATGCTTTAAATGAACTTAAGAATGCTGATGTTAGGATCTTAAGCCTGATAAGGGGGGGGTGGCCTTGTTTCTATGAATCAAGATGACTATGTTAATAAGATCTTGGATATATTGAATTCTGATGCTTATGTTGAATGTTCACTGAATGAGTATAATGGAGCATGTCAACATGTTAGATCTCATATTAATGATTTATTCATTGATTCTGGGGTAGATATAAGTATTTTTAACTATCTGAACATTCTTTCTCCCATTATTCCAACTATATTTGGACTTCCTAAGCTCCACAAAAGTGAAGTCAATCCACCATTGCACCCTATTGTTGATGGGATAAATTGTTTAACATATGGCCGTGCAAAATATGTTGACAGTCTTTTGCAGAAATATTTGAAAACTGTACCTCAAATATGCCGTGACTCTTGGGATTTCTTGAAATGTTTGAACTCCCTGACCTTTATAGCTGACTACAATTTCCTAACTATAGATGTTAGGGATTTGTATACTGTGATACCACAAACCCTGGGCATCGCTTGGGTCAGAGAGTTTTTATTGAAAAAGGGCTCCCCAGGAGAGGAGATAGATTTAATTGAGTATTTACTTGACATTGTCCTCTCCAGTAACTTCATCTTTTTTAATGATTGTTACTATTTGCAAAAATCTGGTGTAGTGATGGGGTCCACCTGTGGAGGGAGTTTTGCAAGTAATGTGATGGCCTTTTGGGAGGAGGAATATTTGTTCAAATGTGATAGCTTTAAACAACATGTTGTCTAGTACACGAGATTTTTGCACGACATTTTTATCATCTTTAAAGGTGATAAAAAACAAGCTATGATGTTTGTGGAAGAAATTTCCAGTTTATCTGGTTTCTTGACCTTCACCTTTGAATTTGGTGTTGATTCCAGCTCTTATTTGGACATTTTTCTTGTTAAGCACTATGTGAATTTGTGATAGATATGTAGCCAGAATTTTTAGGAAGGCTACATACTCAAATACTTTTTTACATTTTGAGAGTAACCACCTCTTTTATCAGAAAAAGGCGGTGGTTAAGGGGCAGTTAGTGAGGGCAGCAGAATGGTCACCCTCAATGATGACTTCTTGTTGGAATGTGAACATTTGAGAAAGATGTTTTCAGCTAGGTCCTACCCTGATGATCTTTTAAGCACTATTATTGATGAGGTAGTTGTTAAGAGGCTTGGTTTAAACATTTGTTGGATGGAGAATCAATTACCCCTGACAACACTCATATACATTACCCTGATGAGATGACTACACCTGTTGACAACAGTGTGAATTATACACAGAAATTTAGCACACCTTATCCATTACATGCAGGACAATTAAGGAATATACTCACTAAGAACTGGTGTTTACTAACTGAAGATGTTTCAGTCAGAAAGAGGTTGTCTGATGGCCCCAGTATGATATTCAGATGTGGCCTTAATCTGAAGAATTTATTAGAAAACACTAATGTATATCACAGTGCCAGATGTGGTATGTTCAAATGTGGGTGCTGTAGAAGCTGCCATCTTATAAAGGTGTCAAATAGGTTCTGCATTTCTGATACCATTCATTATCTAAAATGCAGATTTAATTGTGAAAGTGTTGGGGTTGTCTATATCGACTTATGCCAATAATTAACTGATTTTACCTGCAGTATAGACCTTTTACCTGGTATACCTGTAAAGGAATTGTTTGTTAATACTAACCAACCTTTTTCTACACATACTCCCAGATTCCAGGCTGATGTTATGCACATACCTGCCCTTCTCTTTTTGCTCAGACTCTGGCCATGTCTTGAACACATGCAGGTGAACTGGGACATATGTAGACTCTTGCCGTCTTCAACCTTTAGTGACTTACAACACTCTTATACAGGATTGCCTAGACAGTTATATTATGTAGCACAGTGTGGGTGACAGTGATCAGTGATATCTTATTATTTAGAGCAACTACAGCACTCACAATGCCATATAATACCAGAGTAAATAGTGCCAGTACAAAGTATCAAGCTTTTATTTCTCGGTGCAATGTTCGTGTCTGATGTACCTGTGGGAGCAATGTTTGTTAGCACTACCTGAATATTGCCACACAAAGTACCAGATTTTCACATAAGTATTATGCACATACATCTCACTCTGTTACTGTACACACTCTGGTCACAGCTTGACAACATGGGGGTGTAGATGGGACATACATGGCTTATTACTCTCATAAAATTTTGGGGAGTTGCTAGTGTGACAGGTTTGTTCTTATAGATGTGTGTCAATCAGTTGTATTTCCTGTTTGCTGCCTAAACATCTGGGATCATCCCACTGATTTCCCAAGGGGACAAGGTGACAGGCAGCAGATATGGGCCAATATACTGGACATTATGGATTTATCTGTACAGTTGTGGGGTATAATTCTGTATGCAGCCTACTTCCACTCCCAGGATTCAGACCATGGCTGTGTCTGCTAAAACTAAAACACTGTCCATCACAGTTGTGTGTGCTATATAGATATTGGTGTAGATCTCTTATCTGATTTCTGTCTTATACTTCTCCTGTGGTTTTACATTCTGACATTGTATTACAACACTCTTATACAGGATTTCCTAGACAGTTATATTATGTAGCACAGTGTGGGCGACAGTGATGAGTAATACCTTATTATTCAGAGCTACTGCAACACTCACAATTCCATACAATGCCAAAGTAAACAGTACCAGTACAGGGTATCATTCTTTTATTTCTGGACACAGTGTTTGTATTTGACGGACCTGTGGGAGCAATGTTTGTTAGCACTACCTGAATGTTGCCACACAAAGTACCAGATTCCACATTACTATTATGCACTTACATCTCACTCTGTTACTGTACACACTTTAGTCACAGCTTGACAAAATGGGGGTGCAGATGGGACATACTTGGCTTATTACTCTCATAACAGTTTGGGGAGTTGCTAGAGTGACAGGTTTGTTCTCATAGATGTGTGACAATCAGTTGTATTTCTTGTTTGCTGCCTATACATCTGGGATCATCCCACTGATTTCCCAGGGGGACAGGGTGACAGGCAGCAGATATGGGCCAATTTACTGGACATATCTGTACAGTTGTGGGGTATGATTTTGTATGCAGACTAGTACCACTCCCAGGATTCAAATCATGGCTGTGTGTGCTAAAAACACAACAGTTCACATCTCAGTTGCATCTGCTATTCTGATTTTGTTGTCTGTCTTATCACTGTTTTCTGTCCATGTCTCCCTCAGTTGTACTAAATGACCTCTGGAGATTACACCAGTCATATACAGACATTCCTGCACATTCCATTTGTGTTGCACAGTGTGCGTAACAGTGCTTAATACAACACTACTATTAAGTGATTGTAAATCTACATTACCATATGATACCAGAGTATACACATGCAGTCCAGCAGTTAGACCTTTATTGTCAGGCTATTATGCTATTATTTACATACAAACTATATGAGACTCTTCCTGCCATATTCTCCAGTGTATGCAGTATTTGTCTTAAACAATACAGGTTTTATACTGGCAATTAACTTACTAATACTTTTAGATGCATTTCCTATGACAGTACATGCAAGAGTATTACAAATCTGCCTCGCGTCGCAACCTCTCCTGGCGACATCCATGGGCCTCCGGATTCGCGGCCCACTCACTTGCCGCTGTGAAGGACATAAGAGGAATATTTAGCCATACCTATCCATAATATATATGATCTGGCAATTATTAAACAGGTAGTAGAGTGATACTTACACACAGCTAGGACAACCCCTGCCATCCTAGCCTCTTGGATCCAATGATACAAGAGATCCCCCTTTCACCGCTTCAGGTCGGCATAGTGATGGCTGACCTGCTCACCAGTTCAGGGTATGCCAATGGCACTGGTGAGGTCATGGGCGAGAACGTACCAAGCTTCCGCCTTATACTGGGAACCCTGGTACTGGCCCTGCAGCAGTCTCTGCTCATGGGCTTTGACAAGGAGTCCTGCCATGGCTCTACTCCTGGATGCCCCAGCACTGCACCTGAAAACACACTCCCTCTCCTCTTTCTGACATGGTGCTTGCAAGAGGAAGCTACAACCAGTTATGAGATGTATTCCCGCCTGTTGGGTTAAAGTGGAGCTGATTTCCCACACTTTGTCATGATTGGATGGTTTTGAAAAGGCTAAGCTATGGGCAAACCTGCTTACCTAAGGCTGGCATTGTTTAAAGGCGTATACCACTGGTCAAATTGAGTTAGCTGGCCTACACATTGCTTACACCTACAAAGTTGGCCTGTGCAATGCTTAGCATTGCTTAAAATTAACTTTGCATTATATTTGCTGTTTGGCATTGATTTATTATTCATTACATCTTGTATATATATATATATATATATGTGTCTGGTATCCATGATTCATGTGTACATACACTGTATAGGGTCCTTGTGTTTAATAGGGGACTTCAAAACTCTTTTACAATTACACCTCACATCTGGGCTTACTTCTGTACTCCAGTTCACATATTTATGTTATGTAGTATGTTATAGAACATATGACTGTATACTGATTCCTTTCACATGTTCAGTTTGATTTTACTATAGTGAGGATTTGTTTGGTGGCACCTCATTCTTATGTACTGCTGTGATGGCTTGGTGGTTAACTACTTTGGCTATAGTGTATAGGATTCAAGACCTGCAAGGCTGTTTATTTTATTGCTGGGCAGAACAGCGGCTGTTGGTTACAAAGTGATTAAGGCACTTTTAAGCAGGTTTGTGTGGGTTTGCATGAGGGTAAGCACTGCTAACCTTCGGTTAAAGATGCTTACAGAGAGTTAGCTTCCATATTGCTTACTCTGTGTGCGCATTCCTTACCCCCGCACAAACAGGCTTATACACACTTACTAGTGCTTACATATGCTTACTCTCACTTACTACTGCTTAATAGTGCTTGCACTTGCTTGCTCCCGCTTACCACTGCACTAATTTAGACAGTAATATCTAATGGTTCTTGGAAAGTTGGGAGATTAGGAAGCTGTATGGAGTTATCATTAATTACACATTTTACCTTCCATTTGTATCCCTGATTCCTGTGTACATATACTGTATGGGGCACATGTGATTATTTGTGGACTTTGCAACATTATGACACTGACACCTCACATCTGCTTTTAATGCAGTACTCCAGTTCACAAATATATGTTATTTAGTAGGTTATGCAACTAAAAATATTGGTCATAATGTGATTTGACATGGAAAGTGCTGCAGTGGGACTCAAACCGGGAATGATTGCTCGTAAGGCAAATGCTCTGCCCATTAAACTATTGCTATACTACTTCACTTGTATATATCTTCCATTTTATCCTCTTCTGCCACTTAAGTTGCATTAACCGTAGCTAATCGGTGGGCAAACCCACGTACCTAAGGTTAAATGTAGTCTGTTTCATAAAAAAATAAAAGTATCTTTATATTGTTTGTATTTACTATTGCTGTTGTGCACATGGGGGGATGTTGCATGGCGTGCTGCCGTCCTGCTCCTAAACGGCCGCTTCCGTGCAAGACTAAGCTAGTCCTTCATGGAAGATTAGTAAATACAGGGGTAAATGTTAACATGCCTAAAATAACTTAGATAAATAGTGAAACAAACTGTGTAAAGTACAGAAAATTCTCCATCAAATTGCTTTTTGCCGTCATAAACAAAATGAAAATTCAAAACTGATCTGTAGCCAAGTACTTGTTACAAAATGTTTAATATATTCCAAAGACATGCATCTGGAGCATTTCTCCCCGGGCCTCTGCTGAAAACAGGCTCTGTGGAACCTAGTCGGTCTTTCCTGGTCAACAAATGATAAATAAAAAAAATAAATAAATAAAAATATAAATTTATTTGGCTAAAACCATAGTGCAACATGCAATTCCAGTTCAATACAACCCTTTAGTTTTAATTTTTCCAGAATCTTCTTTGTCTTGTTTGCATTCTCACAGGATACCAAGCTTGACTTTCTTACTGCTTTCACACTTGTGTAATCTGAACATTCAGAGCAATCTCTTCTCTGTTTTGATTGGATGGCACTTAATCTGTTGGACTGATATCATTAATTTCCAGTTTCCTTTTACTCTTTTATTTTGAAATATACATTATTATTGACATACATTTGGATTTTTCTGGAATGAGTTAAATTTGTTTTAATAGTTTATTTTCTTTTTCTAGTCTTGTGTTAATTGATGTCATTTTTGAACTGAAATTTACTGCTGAAATATTTTCCTTTACATATTCACAACCTCCCTTAATTTTTCCAGTTAATTTGTGTATTTCCCAATTACCAATTGTCAATATGCAAACACTGAATTATCATGCTTGTCTTCCCTATTATAAAAAATGTATCAGGATATTTACTGCCAGGAGGTAAAACTAAGGCATGCAGTCTCCTTGGTATATACTTTACCCTGAGACTCTGTAAAAAGAAGGAACTGCCCTATTTTAAAAGCGTAAGTCTTAGGACATCCATTTATAATGGCACACTGAGGTTGCAGGAGAAGAGTGTGATTCTTACAAATTTTCTCTTGATGCATTTACAGTTATAGGCCTCCAAACTATGGGAGTACTAGAAAAAAAATGTATTGCAAACAAGGTATAGCATGCTGCTCTTTGAAGTATCTTCTGAAAGACCAAAGGTTTACCTACTGATAAGGCTTCTAACTTATCAGCTTAGGAATCTATTGGATAGTAAGACAAACAGAAATAGAAAAACTCCATCTACATGTTTATTCTTCATCCCCACACAGCTGTTCTGTGAGACATCTCAAGAAGTAGAAGACCTTGTCTTGAATAGAATAGTCAGCTCACACCCAAGAAGAACCTCTGTAAAATAATCCAAGATGTGCTGGATATATTCTGTAAATTCCATCAGTCTGCTATAGGACAAGGGGTACGTGTCCCTTTTGACACAGATCAGAATTTTTTTTAGTGCAAGTGCATATTTATTATTCGAAGTGAAACATGGTTCTTAGGTTCATAGGTAGGTATTAGACTATCGGCCCAAGGGCCTAAGTAAGCCTAGCCAGGAAGGTACCATAGCTTATGCCACCCAAGAAAGTTATTTTCCTGTGCCACTGTCCAGCAGAGACATAGAAGTGATCCCTGAGGTGTTTTTCCTATTTCCCATCCACTCATCAAGATTTTTCTTGAAGAGTGCTAATAAAGAACTTTGCTTGACATAGATGGGTAGCTTGTTCCAGAGTATAGGAAGTCTCTGGGACAGGAATCTATCTCTCCAGCATGTCCTGTTTATTGTGGTGACAAGGTTTAGGTCCCTAGAGCATGTAGCTTGGAGGGATTGGGATTTCTTTAGGTGTAGCATATCCAATAGCTCTGGGTTTGGCATAGCTTTATATGTTAGGCAGAGATCACCTTGGAGTAGGCGATATGCTACGGAGTAAATCTGGAGTTTTTTGAGGCGGTCAGTGTAGGGCATTTGTTTGAGGCCAGTAATCCTCTTTGTGAGGTACTTCTGTGGCCTTTCCAGCTGCTGGAGATGTCTTGTGAGGTACATTCCAAAAGGGGCATTGTACTCTATAATGGGTCTAATGAGTGATGAGTAGAGGGGAACAATGACCTATTTTTTTCCTGGATGAGAACCCTTTTTTGATGAGGTGTGCCATGTAGAAGGACTTCCTGACTACTGTGGCGATGTGACTATCAAAGGAGAGACTACTGTCCACCTGGGTCCCAAGGTCTCTTATCATGCATTCGGTGTTAAGTAGATTGCTGCCTATGTGGTAGTTCATGGGTACAGAGTTTTTACCAAAGTGGATGACACTGCACTTTTTGGCAATGAACTTGAGGCCATGGCTCTGACACCAGGCATCTGTCCCAGTGAGGCCCTTCTGTAGGATGTCCACATCATTTGGGGACTTCACTATGGCTCCTAGTTTGCAGTCATCTGTGAACTTCATCAGCCAGAGGCCTTCTGTGTTAGCCTGTACTTCAGAGAAGTAGATACCAAACAGTGGTGATGTACATTAACTGATTTCAAGTATTTCTCAATAAATTCTCCATTGCTTTCCATTGGAGTTTTATACATTGCTACCACTACATGGCTATCACACTCCTGAGAAGTGTCTTTTCAGCAGCCCTATCAGTGGTAAAGGTTCCACTATTCTGGGAGACTGAATGCAGGATACCAGCTCTAAGGCCAGGGAAGCATATCTAGAACCAGTCTCCTGTATGCTTATATCCTTGTTGATACAGACTATAACATGTACTTGACAATAATTGCCCTGCATTGTTAATATAGATGGATAAAACCCTGACTATGATCCAGGTGGCCCAAGTCTGATTAGTGGCTCAGGTGTCTGATGATAAGGCAAAAGAGAATAGGTGAGCCTATCCTGGGGTGAAGGAATGCATTGGTGGTAGGTGGGTTTCTCAAGGTACCATATCCTGGGCTGATGGAATGCATTGGTGGTAGGTGGGTTTCTTAGGGTTCCAGCAGAGACTGAGACATGGTGAGACATGTGAGCTAGAGGGCATCATGGCCTGTGGGGATCTCTACCCAGGGCCTGGTTTGGTTTTCCCCATGCACTATACATTATTGCCTGCTTAGTGTAACAGAGATGTCATTTCACTAGGGTTTGGTTTAGGGCTGTAACTCAAGTTAATTAAGGACACTGTATCTCCCTAGGTCCCCTCTGTTCCAAAGAACCTCCAGAGTGGCATGAGTTGAGGTCAGCACTCCTGGTCTGCTGGGATATATAAGTATCAGACACTAATCAGTTATAAACAATTGCACAGACTGAGTGGAGGGGGACTTATGGGGTGGGTCCACACACTTGCAATACAGAAGATGCAGTTAATTGGTTAAAAAGCATAAACAGTGTAGAAACTGTGGGGAAAAGAAATTAAAAATGTGTAGTAGTTTTGATGGCTTTCTGCCATTTCTAATGTGATATGGCTATCTTCATTGGAAGTAAAAGCACCTTTGATGGTATATGGATTGTTTTGTTTACCCTCACCACCATGCATGTTCTGGAAATGGCAGCTGTTGTACTGGTTCAGCATATTGCCTTTGACAAGATTCAAAGATCATTCCTGCTTGAAGCTCTCACCTTTGTTATAGTTTCAGGGTTCCTCAAAATTGCTCTTGTGTAAGGGATGGGGTGCGGACAACTTCTCAACATGTAGGATGTAGGAGTGATTTAGCCCTGCTCACAGAGCCCTAGTCTAGTTTCTTAGAGAAACTGTCATCATCTTTTCTTCTGAAATGAATAAAACTGATAGAAATTAAATGTACAAAGGTTATAGGTTGAGCAGTTTAAGGCAAAAATATAGGGTTCATTCTCAATGCCCACAAGGAGGAAAAGCTTATGAAATATCTGGGTGTGGTTAAATAATGCTAACGCTTAAAAATAATTCACATTCAGCTCAATAAGTATTGTTTTAATTTATATCTTACAAATTATTATGGTAAAAGGACTTTCTGTTTTGGACATCTTTGTGAAAAAAAAAAAAAATATATATATATATATATATATATATATATATATATATATATATATATATATATAGCCAGTGATATGTATAAATTGGACTTTTGTTTGTTTTGAGAAAATAGTCAAAGAAAATTAAGGCCTTACCAATATTTATACCTTTTGTCTACCTTGGCATTTGTTTCTACCAAAAGGACAGTTTTGGTAAGGCACAAGGCAGTTGTTGTTTGTGTTATGAGAGTAGAGACCTTAGGTTGTTTATTTTTATATTTTTATTTTTTTGGCTTAGGATAGCAGCTATAGCAAATTTTTATTACAATTTTCCAGTCTATTTTTTTTTTTTTTTTGCTTTCTAGAATCTTGATAAGAGGTTTTAAGCATTCGTAGCTTAAAATTTTATTTATTTTACTGTAAAAAGAATGTTGTTAACTTTGTCGTCTGTAAACTGTGATTTTTTGGATTTAGAATACTAGTTAGTTGGATGATTTTTATTGAAGATAAGCGGGTATTATTTGGAAGAATGCAGAAGAGCAGGTGCTATGAGTGGGTTACCATTTTGACATGGTGACAGAATATGCTTTCTGAGCATGTGTGTGTGTGTGTGTGTGTGTGTGTGTGTGTGTGTGTATGTGTGTGTGTGTGTGTGTGTGTGTGTGTGTGTGTGTGTGTGTGTGTGTGTGTGTGTGTGTGTGAGCGTGCGCACACAGGTGTGTGTATATATGTGTACATATGCAGAGACACAGCCTCAGCAATAGCTGCAGCACTGTGGCTTGATGTAACAGACAAGGCCAGGACATGCATGGATGATAAGTAGGCATCTTGTTTCTGTCTCTGCTAATGGAAGTTGCCTCTACCAGGAATTTCATGCATAGCATTATTTGGCCTTGCCAGATGTAGGTATTTTACACAACTGTGAGTGACATCCTTTACCAGATGCGCCACTGCTGTGACTCCCAAAACTTCAGGCATGCCATCTGCTGCCAGCAGGCACCTCCAGACTTGCTGTCAATGTGGAAGAGCTGGCACTGCATGATTTTGACCTTGACTATCCTTATCCATGATGGCCATCATCAGTGGAGCTTGAGGTGGATTAGGTGCATGGACCATGCCTGCCATGTGGCATTGGAGCCTGGGAGGACCTGCCCTATGTCATCAATTCTCAAAAAAGTCACATTTAAAGGAGTGCAGTCCCTGAGTTCATCTAGCACACCCTTCTGTATCATTTAATCTCTGACTGAGGTGATAATAGCCTGTATCTCCATGACAACTCTGCAGAAACATTGGTCCACACCCACTGAAGCAGCTAGTTCTGGGGAAGAATGGTATCCATGCAGTTGATGTGCACTGGTGAATTCACTGGTGTGGTCACCCCTCCTGCCCTATGGGGATTGTGACAGACATTAATGCATTGGCCTGCACAAACCTTTCCTCCCTGTGTGAAGTGTGCATTTTGGGCATCTACAGGTACAGAGGCTGTGTCCATGGTCTGGGTAAGGGATCTTGTGTGTACTTAGGGTATTGTATTGTTATATAACTTTTAATGTTTTAATTGATGTTAATTGAACAATGTGTTTCATAGACTGATGTAGTTTTGGAGGGAAAAGTTTTTAATTTAAACTTGGTGCTTGTTTTGTATGAGTTTGTCTGAGGAAGTCTGGTGAATCGACCAGACGAAAAGCGCTTTACATTACCCTTTGTGCTGTTTGGAGTTTATTAAAACTTTTATTGGATTCATTATATCTGGGTGTGTTCTTATCTATTTTGTGTTGTCACTGTGTCTGTCTTTGTTCATTTCTTTTGTACTTTCTCTGAGTTCGGCATTGACACTGTACTCACTTGATCATGCCAGATATTCCCCATCTTCATCATCAGAGTCTGACACTTCTTCAACCTCAGGACATGGAAGTTCCACTGTTGGGGAGCTGGATAGAGAATCATCACCTGTGAAGGCTGCAAAGCAATAGTCCCAGTGTAAATATAACCCATCAGCTTTACCTTACTCTCAGTGCAGAGTTAATAGTACAGTGAAAACCTGCAATAATGAGGAAAATACCTTACCTTGTACAGGTGCCCATGGAGTCTGCATCCCTGATGTATCTATAGAACATGTAGTGCACAATATGAGTGACATGATCATTCATAAAGGAAACATTTAAAATTAAGCAAAGTGTAATACAGGAATAGCCATAGCCACCTGCGGCATCTCTGATTGATATTCTAGATGTATGCATCAGCTCAGCTTTTAGGTCCAGCACTCTTCAGTGGGACTATGAGGTGTTTCTTTCCCCTATCAGAGACACCAGAAACTCCCTATTTTCAGCAAAGGAGACTCAGCTGATAGCACACCTCCTGTCACCCTATTTTTCTGAACAAGATGGACAGCATATTCTTCTGCATCATGTATAAATGTGGTGGCCCTATATCTGACCTGCTTGTCATTGCAGTCCTGGCCCCCAGTTGTACTGATGTCAACAACAAGATCCTTCCAATCACTTTCATGGTAGAGCTGGTCAGCAGTCTCTTGCCAGGTTAGCCATCAACTCTGGAGATGAAGGACCTGCAGAAGCAACTCCTTTTGAGTATCAGAGAACTTACTTTTCATAGTCTTTCCCTTGGCAAGCATGTTATTGTGTGGACTAAATAAAAACACAATGTGTGAGTATGCCACTATGGATTGCCTGTCCAGCTAGTCTATATACAATATAGCACCCTTCCTGTACACTCAATTGGGAGTGTAAATAATAGACATAGGAGAATGATTTCTAACGTCCAATTACTAACAAGTACACAAGCAACACTACAAGCAACTCTGCTTCCCCAAAACACACAAACAACCACAGGTAGCCAATCTGTCAGCTCCCTTCCCAAGAACTACTGTTCTGTTTTGTATCCATATAGCAGCAAACACCCTAGTATAAGTATACGACAGGGTAAAACCTGCTGTGTTTAACTTGAACAAACACAGTCTCCTAGAAGAACACTACCATGCAGGGTGCAGTTGTTGTGGTGTAATGCACACATGACAATACTCAGAGACTGTTATATGTTTGTCACAAGGAAATGCTATGCTTGGGTTCATGTACCCCATCATGTGACATGGCAGTGCTACCCAGAGTCCTTTAACAGTTACATTTCACAATTGCTTTTGGGAGTGCCTACCATTAACCTTCCCAGCACTTATGTATTCCCTCTCTGTGCTTCTCTGACTACTTTTTCTGTTTGTCGATATACATGTCAGGCACTGCATATTTCTACTCAGAAAGTATTTCTACACAGAAATACTTATTTACATCTGCAGACAAGTTGCAGTAAGGAACATGCTGCACATACCTTCAGAAAGTGGTATTTCTTATTTCCACAGTACTGTCTCACATGACGCTTGTCGGTCGAATGCAGCTGTATGGCTTGTTTCATAGTGACATGAGGCTTTCAGCAGCTGCTGGGGTTTATATTGTTCTGACTTGGCCTCTGAGCCTGGTGATTGTGCAAATGAGGGCTCAGATGATCAACATCTCAGAGTTGCTTATTCTACATGTCATGCATAGCTCTTAATCTCTTAGAGCAGGAAATCTGGACAAAGCCATCAATAATGGAGACACAGACTCTTGTGTACAGTTTGACATGAGCTCTTGCTTATGCCTGAGCAGCTGCAAATTTCATTGAGCATGCATAGATGATGCAATATTAGCAGAAGATCCCCTGCAAATCCCTCTTTAATTCGGATAAGCATGAGGTTGCCAAAGAGCACTACCACAGTAATAGTTCCACAATGTGTAATACAGACGAACTGTGTCTGCCACATTTCACACCTTTAAAACCCACTGTTCTGCAATGCTGGAATGACAATCTTGAACTTTGCCACTGGCAGCACTATTATTTACTGTATGTTGTGCAATAATTCTTGGAATTGAAAATGGGAATAACCACAAGATGTTACCTGTTATTCTCTTCAGAAAACAAAAAATGGAGATAAAAGAATCAGCTGCAATGATCCTTAAAATGTCACTTTGTTAGCCAAAAAGAATAAAAAGCACATAAAACCAGCATACCAAAATGTCCAGAAGGTAAGCACTTTTGTCCATCCACCTCTATGGACATCTTCAGACATTTTTGGATAATAAAGTAATGTTTTAAGGATTGTTGCAGCCAGTTCTTTTGTGTAGCCATTTTTTTGTTTTTTGAAGTACGTTCAAGTGTTTGTGATTTTGGTCAACTTATTATTCTCTGATATGAGATCTGCTTAATGGCCATGGCTAGTGAAACACTGATAGATGTCGGGAGCTCTCAGAAACCAAAAATCTTTCTCCAGCTGTTACACAGAGACCCCTGGGACTGGTTCCTGATATACTGTTATGATGGCCTCCTGTATAAAGTGGTTGCCTGACACTATCTCACAAGGGTGATTCCTGATGCCACTGGCATTCCTCGTACTAATGAGCAGTGTAGACATCACTACTGTGACCTGAAGAAGCACCATCCACACCTTCTTCACAGATGGGAAAAACATGCCAGAGTGAGAGCTCCTGAGATGTACAGAGTAATTTTAAAACTTTTTTTTTAATAATTATCCTGCAAACAATGACTTTACTGTACATTAGTGTTTTCATTTTCCTCTTAACTCCAGAGGCCAGTCATGAGAACAGAATTACCAGACGTACCAGGGGATGTTGTTCTGCTTTTACAGGTGTAGGGGTGAGAACACCTGTTTTATAATATACATTCTGAATTTTTAATTCTCAGGTTCTCAGCATCATTACTGAGCATACACCCATAACAATTTTAAACATCTTCATTAGCTTCTTGTCAGGTAATATGTTATCACCTTCTTGTTACTGAGTATAGACTGTCATCTGTTTACATGAATTAACCATTGCAGTAGTGTGTTGGTATATGTACTAATTAGCTGCTGGAAGGTGGTGGCTCAACAAGAGTAGCTTTCACTCTTTAGGGTACATGGTAGATAATGTTGTTGTGGGTTCTATTCCCACAGCAGGTACTTTAGATTTCACATACTACAGTTCATTATGTGGGATTATTGTGTGATGCCCTGTGCATGAGACTTCAGTACTACAGTTCATTATGTGGGATTATTGTGTGCTGCCCTGTGCATGAGACTTCAGTGGAACCCTTTCTCACTGACTCTGTGGTAGCTGCATATAACAGACAGGATAATGACTATAGAGCATATTAGAAGACATATGTCTATATATTATCATGCAGAAGCATTACTGTATGTAATTGTTTTACAGCATATGAATTCAGTGGGTGGACTTAGTCTTTGGATTTGATATGGTTGAACCTACCCCTTATTCAGGATATGGATGTTGTATATGTCTGCTTTTGTTGTAAACCCTTGTTATTGTCACTCATGTTTTTTTCGTGCACTGCAGTTGTACTTTAGCTAATATATTTTCATGATTATGTAGTACTTCATTTCATTGTATATTTGTATTTCTCTGCCAAACCCTATTTGTCATTACTCTGTTTATTGTTATTTATTTTGGGGTATTTTTATTGCTTGTCTTTATTTATTTTCCTTTTTTATATAGCAATGCCCACAGCAACAACATCTATGGTCTCATTGTGGACCACCAACGCTACTCTCCCCATCAGCATTCCATTCTACCAGGGCTGCCTACCCAGTGACACTTATGGAAGAGAGAGAGACAGACTGTCTAGTCCTGCTCCTTTTGGGGATTTACCAGTAGGGGTATTGTTGTTCCTGCCTGTGTTTCTGTCACAGAGATGGTGAAAGATAGTGGACCGGTGCTTAATGCCACCATCGTCCACCTGGAAAGGTTCGTCTTTTGACTAAAAGAGTATTATCAATGCCTGACACTAGGCACCCCATCAGTGCCTTGATCCAGTTGGAAGGGCACCAAAGGTAGGATCTAAACTGCAACTGGATCTAATATGGAGAGGGTCATGTTGGTGACCATATCCATCCTATACCCCTAACACAGTGCTCTCCAACTTTTGTGTTTATGTCCTTCCTTGGTTGTTGTTCTGTCCTCATCATCACTATCGCCTTCCCTCTGTCTGTCTGCTGTCTCCAGTTCCACTGTGCTCCCCTTCCTCAATGCAATAGCACTTTCCTTGTCAGTATTGTCTGACTTCTATATTTTGGCAAGTGCCCCTGCTACCTACCCTAACACTCTTATCATCCTTTTGATTGTCCCTAAAAAAGTACCCTACTATTCCCTTTGACATCCTGTTTATTTATTAGCAGTTCTGCTTATATGCTTCTCACTGCTTGCTTTCCCCATTTTATAACTGTCTTATACTCCTATTCCCCCCTTTAATCTGGTCAAAAGATAGTTACAACAAGCATACTGATCCTTTAAAGACTGCTAGATCCCTTTGCTATACTGCCACTTCTATGGACCCATGAACATGCTGAGCTACATCAAGGCACGTATGTGAGCCAATTTCATGAAAGCTTCTCATTTCATTCCTTGACTGTAACTGAAGAGTATATGCCCTCACCATAGGTCATGCCCTGTCCATGAGAGAGTTTCTAAATGACCTGACATGTTAATGTGTTCACATAGCTAGTTCACTGGGTTAATTGTTAATGAACCTGGGACCACATCATAGCCAGTAATAACAACTGACAAACCAGAGTTATCACTGCTATCATGTTTCTGAATACCATAGCATGTTATACACTTTTGTAAGATCGATATATGATATGTGAACTTTCAGTGTTTCATCTGCAGCAGTTGTTGTTTGTTCAAGGTCTGCTTGCTAGTATAGAAAGTAGGACCACCCTTTACAAGTCCATACTGATCTTGATCTAAAAACAAGATGTCTAAGCCCTATTTCTGTAAGAAATTAATTAACATCCTTTTCTCTTATTTTGCAAAGTATTAAACTGTCCTTTTGTATTTGAAATGATTCAGAGTGTAGTGAAGAGACAACCATAATTCATGTATTACTAAAATATGGGCATATGCTATTAATTTAAGCTTGTTGCTTATATATATGCATATATATATGATTTTTTAATTGATTCAGTGGCCATCCTGCCAATCCAGGCTCTCTCCTACTGTTCATATAGCCAATTTGCTCATCCAGGCCTAGGTTTCTGCTTCATGGATTTGTTTTCACTTGGGTCTGGAGGTGAGAGGCTAGTTGCCAGGTGTGATGCTGTCACCCTGAGTGGGGCTGTTTTTTTTTTTTTTTCTATAGCACTAACGCCCCACTCTAGCATGTTGACATATATCAAGTTGGGTGGGCAATGAGGACAGAGCTTGTGCCCTGCCCTAGACCCTTAGGCACCCACCCATGCTCATTTCTCTTCCACCCCATGACAAGCTTGGTATTCCTTCTGAGCTCTGACCTCCATCAGAACTCAATGAAGGATTGCCCCACATGCTCTACACCCCCACCCACTGGATAGGCATTTCAATTCTCCCTGCCTACACTGTTGAGTACCTGATCTGTTAATCAGACTGGTACTGTGGACCCTAGTCAGGATTGCTCTTATGCCTATTCCTCTGTACAGAAAAGTAGGTCTATCACATCACTCATATAAATACAGCATTCTGGAATCTTTATGTCTACTGTTTACCCAAGTATGCTATTTTTATTATTTATTTATTGTTGTATGAATGCTGTAACCATATACATTTACTCTAAAAATGGTAAGATAGAAATGGATAAAATAAATTCCTTTGGTCAATTATGCAAAGATGAAGAAGGTGGTGATGTTATGTTTCACTATAGCCTTGGCAATGAGTCAGAATTGGACCACAGCTTTATAAAATATGAAATCAAGCAAGTTATAGAAGATCAGGTGTTATAGTATTTCATCATGTTCATAAATATTTTGCTAATGGCACAGAAAACAGAGTGAGGGATACTGATTTGGTGCTTATTCCAGATCACTCTTACAGCAGTAGGATTTCACTTTTACCATAGAACAACATGGTGTAAACATTCTACATTATGTGTATACTGGCTCAATGAATGGATGCTTTGATCTTTTAGATCTGTAGAGTCAGAGTACTACATATTGCCATAAACATCTTAGAATTAGATGGCTGCACACTGATAAAGAACTTAATTTCAGCTCTCCCAGTGTAATAGCAGAAACTGAGAAATAGCAATCAGTAATACTGTCAGCTTGAGTAAAATTAGGTTTACCTTTACAAAGCCGAATCACAGTGGTACAATTGCTCATATGAGTGATTCGTAACCACGAAAATGAAAACAGTGACAGTTTTAAATGTTTGAAAATCAGCAAATCGAAAAGCAGATTTGCTGATTTTTGAAAATTAATGGTGAAAAAAAATTGCATGAAGTGTAAAGCAGGGGGGCAAGCCGCCCAACACCCCCCATGTGGGGGGGCTGCACCCCTCACATACCCCCACTTTAATATTCTAACTCCGAGATCACACTACTGTGGGGAAAGGGACCGTTTTCCGATCCCCACTATAGTACAATCCGCCCCAAAATGTCAAATGTGCAATGAGTGAGTGTCACTGTGCATTTGCTCATTGCACATTCAAACCTTTTTCCGTTTGGTGTTTGCAAACTTTGCAAACTGCCTTTTGGACAATTGCTGTTCTTCCATGTACAATACAAACATATAAAGGTAAACCTAAAATTCATTTACTGTAAGTACACTGCCTGGATCCCAGCAAAGAAGAAACTAAGAGAGCTTAAAAGAATATCAACTAGAAAAGGTGAAGAGGAAATATTGCCTAGTAGGAATCCTGCAGCTCTTCAGAAAAAAACAGTTTAAGCTCCAGCTTTGGTACAAGACATGACTTCCAGTCTAATTGAAGAAAAAATAAGTCAAATGTTTTCAGAGCTGACTAAAATAAAAGAAATACTGAAGGAGTATCAACTCAAATAACACAAGACTAAGGAAATAAAAGAAGCTTTAAACAGATATTCAAATGAACTGATAAAACTACAAAATTCAGAGGGTGAAATGAAAAAGAAAATGATGGCTGAATATGAAACTGCTCAAGAAGAGATGTTTCAAAAAATGGAAGAATTAGAGGGCAGAGCACATATGGAAAATCTGAGACATTCTGTTGTAACAGAGAAGCTAGAAGTATCAGACTACATTAATTCTATGAATCCACAAATAAGCAACTGGACTGGTTTTCCACAGCAAGAAATGTTAATTAAAATGGCACACTGTGCAATGAGAAAACAGCCAAGTAGAAGATGCAAACCTAACAACAGAAAGAGCTGATCCTGATAAAACTGTGGCAAAAGGGCAAAGTATTAAATGTTGAAACAATACAGTGATTGCGGAAAATGAATATTCACTGTATACCAGGCAAAAGAGAAATTAATTTATTCCAGAAATCAAGGAATGCTGAGTGGCTGGTGTGAGATTCAAGCTGCTGTATTCAGTTGACTTTAGAATATTATTTTACTGGAAGATTATAATATTTTTTTGTTGCAGAACAGGCTAAAGAGGAAATGTAAAAAATTGTCTGTCAAGAAAATGACCACAAAAAACACACAGGCCAGCACTCAAAGGCATAAGGTGCCTAAAAATAGAAATATTTTAATAACGCATATATATAGGCAAAACAGACAGGTTTCGGCCTAAAAATTATTAAGCCTTCCTCAACACTGAGGAAGACTTAATAATTTTTGGGCCGAACTGGTCTGTTTTGCCTATATATGCTTTATTAAAATGTTTCTGTTTTTAAGCACCTTATGCCTTTGAGTGCTGGCCTGTGTGTTTTTTTGTGGACATTTGCATTTTTGGGGCCGTGTACCTGCAGTACTTGCAGGAGTCTTTCTTTGTATCAAAAAAATGAGCCATTAAGCGGAAGGGTGTCTGTTTCTCATTTTCTTCTGATAATAAAGCACATAGAGAGACTTTACCAGTGAAACATTTTCCAGAGGAAAATGCTTGAGAGACAAAGAAAAGCACAGGAGTTGACCAGATGAATTGGGAGTACCATGGAATTGAGCCAGAATCTCGAGCTGGGAGATGTAGATGAACAGGAAAAAGTTGAGCAACATAGAAATTACTGAATAAATGTTTCAGATTGCAAAGCATGAATCACATTTCTGAAATATGGCTGTAAAAGAATGGCTGGAAAGAGTGGACATTTGTTGACTTTTTTAAAGTTGTGAGGATTTGTAAGCCATTTGCCTCACTTTATGTGATTAATGTTTTAATTGATTCTGAGAGGAGGGGCAGAAGGAGGAAAAAGTTAACTGTAAGTAAAATATTTTCTTTTCTTTTTACAAACCTTTTCATAATATAAATTGCATATTTTAAAGTAAAGTATCTTAGTTGTTGTTATATAAATATAATGAAACCTTTTTTCTTTAAGCAAGTAATGCTTCAGCTTGTCTTTTGGGCTACAACAGAGGACTATGTTTTTTCTCTTACATTTTCATGGAGGCAAGCTGATAATAGGGCAACAAAAGACAGGACACTGTATTTTAAGGCTAAAAGTCTGAAGGTATGCAAGTAGTTTTCAAATTTGGGGAGGGGGAATAAAGATAAAAAAGAACAGACACCAATTAGTGTAAGTATAAGCACAGTCAATAACATGCATCTTAGCATGGATAACCTCAATTTCCATTTAATTATCCCCCATGTTAGCAGCTGCCTCTTTGGCACACATGTTCTTATTAGGAAGGTTAAACTTCATTATTTGAAGATGTACATAGTAATGTGTGCTTGTATTAAGTTGACAGGTTCAGAGCTGTTCTAGGGGTGGGTTTGCTTTTTGTTTGAGGGTTTTTATTAAAACAAAAAGTCTTGTAAAATATGACATAGATTCCAGTTTTGATGATAAAAAAAATGTCTAACGGCTTGACTTGCCAAACATTAATGGGTGCATGTATCACACAACCTGGAAATTCACAATTAATAAAGCTTCCATATATAATCAGTGGGAATAATGATTTCTTACCATAATGGTGACACTTTCCATATTATCTTGGAATGTGACTTGGCTAGCAGGTGTAGATAAAAAAAAAAGAAATAATACTTATATTAAGAAATTCAGAGTGCAGATAGCAATGGTACATGAGACACATTTGGAAATAAATGAGCATGTGCATTTTATAAAGAAAGGCTATGTAAAATATCAGGGACAAATGAAAAAGTACATATATTAATTGCTAGAGGAGCTCTAGTGGTGATAGAAGATGGGGGGATAATAATGGCAGATTTGTAGTAGTAAGGGATAGAAGACGGGGGGTAATAATGGCAGATTTGTAGTAGTAAGGGCTATTGGCAACAGAAGAGGATTATGCTGATATATTTTTATATTCCACTTAAAACTGCTATTTTTGAGCTTAAAAATTTGGAAAAACAATCCACTTTCAGCAAGGAATATTAATTATAGGTGGGAGCTAGAATTTTATTTACAACAGTGAGGATATATTTGGGGGGCTAGAATGAAAATATAACAAAAGAGGGCAGATTTCTAAAGAAACTTATGAATTATTTGGTATGAAAGACATGAATTCAGCAATATGAACTCTGAGACAATTTATATATTATTCCCCAAGGTACAATAACTGGGCTAGACTTAGGAGAAACTATATTTCACAGGAACATGTGCATTTCATTAAGAACTTTGATACCAATCCAATAACTATTTCAGATCATGGGCCAGTAATTACTAAGATAAAAATGCAGTGTAATTAAGTAAATATGAGACACTGGTGCTTCCTCACCTACCTATTAAATACAATGGAATTTAAGGAATGGATAGAAATTATTCAGGCGTTATTAGAAAAAGTACTCCAGAATTTATAGCAGGTGAGTGGGGTAAAATGAAATTGGAGTTTAAAAATAGGATAGAAATAAAAGAAAAAGAGCTCTGGTAAAGAAGTAATAAGAATTATTTAGAGGAGCTGACAATTTAAAAATATTACAAAATAAGCGGAATCTCATTGAGCAAGAAAAGGTTTAATTAAAGAGTGCTAAAGAGAAAATACGGGAGTACCTGTATAGTATGCATGAATTAAGAAAGATTGCTGTTAAGCAATTGTTTCTTGATAATTACTTCTTAAAAACTTTTGGCAGAATGACAGCAAATGAAAATAGAAAGTGTTGCTGCCAAATTAGGGAACCTATAACAAAATAAATAAATAAATAACCAGAGATCATATAGAAGTATTGGATATGTTTCAGATATTTCATGAGATTTTGTATAAAGCAGAGAAGTGGGAAAATCAAGAAAAAGCACAAATGGAAATGTTTATGAGAGAGTTAAATAGGCCAAGGTTAGAGGTAGATGAGGTTTAACACCTAACTCTAAGGACAGGAGGACATGAGATAAAAATGGTGATGTATAACTAATCTACTAGAAAGTCTCCAGGAGTAGATTGTATTCCAATGGACATTTGGAATCTAGTAGGGAAGAAAGCACTAAATATCTGGAAAGTTTTTTTAACAGCATTTTAAAAGGAGGGGAGGTGACAACATTCTTGAAAAAAGATGTGACAGCTGTAATACCTAAAGATGATGAAGACCCATCTTACTGTACTTCATGTAGGCCCATTTGAATTTTAAACCATGATTATAAAGTGTTTATGACTATAATGGCTAAAAGAATGTCAAATGTAATGCCAACATTGATATATATGGGCCAATATGTTTTTTGGACGGGACCCAAACATTTGACAACATTAATAAAACAATGATCCAGGTGGAAGCAGAATGTAAGAAAATATTACTGTTATTGGTGGGCCTTGATACAGAAAAAAACATTCAACAGATTAAGCTGGAGTTTTATGAGTAAGGCATTGGGCACATTTGCATTTCCTGAAACAATTATTTAGAAGTATATATGAGGGACCAGAAAGAAAAAAAAAAACAAAGTGTGAGGGTTTCTTTCTGATAAGTTGTTTCTAAACAGGGGAGCTAGGCAGGGGTATACTTTTTCTCCTTTGTTATTTGCTTTATATTTAGAACCATTGACAAAGAAAATAAGGGACTCAGAAATTCAACATTATAATTGACATGGTGTTAAAGAAAAGTTGGCTTTATTTGCAGATGATATTATTTTGGCCCTGATGAAACCAGAAAAGGGCATCTTAGTGCTGTGTAACAATCTGAGAGTTCTGTTTTTTTTTTCAGTTTATAAAATAAATGTAGAGTAAACAAAGGCTATAACTATAAACTGTGTACCTACATATGATCTGGTTCAGCAATATCCATATTTATATTGACTGGATAAATTGAAGTATTTAGGAACATGAATTAAAAAAAAAGATTCAGTTATGATAGCTAACAATATGTGGTAAGAGGTTAAACAAAGGATAATACAAAAACATAGAAAATGGAATATCTTGCCTATGGATCTGGATAAAAAGATACAAGCAGTAGAAATGTACTAAAATGTTTTTAGTTCATTTAGTTTTATACACCAGTCAGGCATATTTTTATCAACCAGAGGAGAAGTTGAGGATAGTAATTAATAAAGAGTTGAAGGATTTTATTGGGGGGGGGGGGGCAAGAGTCTAGTGGGATAATCTGAATATCCCAACAGAGAGAGCAAGCAGCTTTAGGTTTACTTGATTTGAAGTGATACTTTAGAGCTACACAGTTAAGGATTTTATACACATATATATATATATATATATATATATATATATATATATATATATATATATATATATGGGTCTATATGACTTGGTCGACAGTTCATATGATCGACTGTTTATTTGGTCGACAGTTCATTTGATTGACAAGCATTTGCCCCCTTCCCCAATGCTGTGTGACCCTGGAGTTGATATATATAGTTAGGGGGGGTGGGGGGCACAGCCCCACATATTGGGGGGTGTGGGGGGTGAAGGCCCCCACCTAAAATGCTTGTCGATCAAATGAACTGTTGACCAATTAAACAGTAAACAGTCGATCATATGAACTGTCGACCAAGTCATATAGACCCATATATATATATATATATATATATATATATATATAGATATATATATAGATATATATATATCTATATATATATATATATATATATCTACTTCATATGATCGAACGTTCAAATGTTTGAATTCCATATGACCGAGACCATATGCTTGAACATTTGAATGTTCAAAAATGTGCAGTAGACCTGCAAAACAGAAACAACAAAAAATAAACTGTGTATAGCAGGGGGGCAAGCACCCCTGCACCCCCACACCACCGCAACTTAAATATACCAACTCTGTGATCACACTGCAGCGAGGACAAGGGACAAGGTCTGCGCTTTATGCTGATCCCCGTTCAGAATTTCAAAGTTTTAAAGCTTCAAACATATGGTCTTCGATCATATGGGTTTCAAAATTTTAAGATTTGAAATTCTGAAGGGGATCCATCATCATCTTCTTTTAGCTGTTCCCATTAGGGATCACCACAGTGGATCATCTGTTTCCATTACTTCCTTTCCACTGCATCTTGCTCTGCCACACCAGCCACCCACATGTCCTCTCTCACCACATCCATAAACCTTACCTTAGGCCTTCCTCTTTTCCTGTTACCTGGTAGTTTCATCCTTAGCATTTTTTTCCCAATATACTCAGCGTCCCTCCTCAGCACATGTCCAAACCAATGTAATCTTGCCTCTCTGGCTTTGTCTCCAAACCTTCCAACCTGGGCTGACCCTCTAATATACGTATTCCTAATCCTGTCCATCCTCGTCACACCCAGTGCAAATCTTGACATCTTCAACTCTGTCACATCCAGCTCAAACTCCTGCCTTTTTGTCAATGCCACTGTCTCCAACCCATATAACATAGCTGGTCTCACTACCCTCTTGTAGACCTTCCCTATCACTCTTACCGGTACTCGTCTGCCACAAATCACTCCTGACACTCTTTTCCACCCACTCCATCCAGCCTGTACTGTCTTCTTCACCTCTCGTCCACACTCACCATTACTCTGAACTATTGACCCCAAGTATTTAAACTCATCCACCTTCGCCACCTCTAATCCTTGCATCCTCACCATTCCTCTATCCTCCCTCTCATTCACACACATATATTCTGTCTTAGTCCTGCTGACCTTCATTTACATATACATATATATATATATATATATATCTATATATATATATATATATATATATATATATATAAATCACAAGCAGAAAGCTAATACAAGAAATAAGGAAAGAATGGGATTTTGGATGCAGATCCTTCACGAGAATAATAACAGTTATACAGAATGTTATATTCATAAAGTAAATTTACCACACAATAGCGTTCAGCCAACCAAATAAATATGTGAAAGAAATAAGCACTACACGATGCTGGATTCCTCTGAAGAAAACAAACACCAACAAGATAACATTTTTTATTAAATCTGTGGAATATTATCTTGTTGGTGTTCATGTTCTTCTGAGGAATCCAGAATCTTGTAGTTTATTTCTTTCACATATTCATAAAGTAGCAGAAAGTATGCTAAGAACTAAGCCAATATGGCAATGGAAAAAAGAGATTCTGCTGAAAGAGATGACTCCAACTAGGGGTACAGAGAATAGACAAGTGGGGCAAAAATTTACTGGAGGAAGATGGCAAAGGAACCATAATATTGGAACAAATAATTAGAGAATGAGATGGAATGGAATGGGAAGAGGCAGAGAAGACATTTTGATAGCAGGCAAATGATTGCCTTCCCTATCAGGGATTGATATCAGAGTATAGCCAAATAGAAAGGGATACGGGAATCCTAAATGAAAGACCTCCACTGGTTTAGATTATAACTGAATTTAGAATACATGCTACTATTAAAACAGGAATAATTACTAGGGCATATAAAATATTGCATGATAACTATAGGAATCAATCAGAAGAGGTCAGAAAATATTGAGAAGAGAGATAAGATATGCCATTCACAAAGAAACAATAGGAGGACATATGTATGGCTCCCAAATATGCAACAAAAATGTAGAAGATTTAGAATTTTTGCCTTTAAATGTTTGCAAGAATACTTTTATACACCAAGCAGACTCCAAATAATGTTTCTTCAGGTACATGGTAAATGTTGGAGGTGTGATAGGGAAGAAAAAGCTAATTTGGAACATATGTTTTGGGAGTATAGTGAGTTGTCAAACTTTAAAAATTGGGAACACAAACAAGGCAAGAAACTAAATAAATCCAAAAACAGGTTCGAAAAACCAGCAACACAGTCCAAGAAGAGTCAAATAACACTATTTATTCCACTGTTTAAAGCACTTTTCGTCAGCCTGATAGCAAACTTCTTCAGAAACAGTTACAGCAATAAAAAAACTTCCTTATAAGTAAGACAGGTCATCAGCATTCACCAACTGCATCACTTTGTTCTACTTAAGCAAACACACTTTAAAATTAAAGTGACAACTGCTGATAACCAGTAATAAAACAACATCACAGTATATAAACACATTAAAGTATGTAAACATGTCTACGACAGTGACCACAATACACAAAGGTATAAACATTAAAAGTTATTTTGTATAACCCAACCATTGACAGAAATAATATATGTTTTTTAACAAAATGTGACTCATCTCTGCAAGCTCTTTAGTTTGAGAATGCTACTAATTGAGCATGAGTCATTCAACCCAGGAAAATTGTAGGCATTCAGCCTCACTTGCCAGGCTAATTCAAGTTCTTCAAGTTTGAGTGGTCTAGGACCACCCCTACTATCATACTTGGCTTGATCAATGATAATAAATTTAAAAGCATGTTCTTTATTAGAACTATTGTGCTTAGCTAGCGCATTCTCTAGTTTACATTTATTCATAGCATATTGGTGTTCATAAATTCTGTCACAGAGCCTCTGCTCCGTCTTTCCTATATAGAAAGCAGGACAGGATGTACACCTAGCCAAGTAGACTACAAAAGACGAATTACAGTTGAATCTGCCTTTCAATTTATAAGTTGTACTGTTAACCTTAAACGAATTAGTGACTTCTACAAGTTTACAATAGCTGCAATTTTTACATTTATTCATCCCAGTATTCCATACTACTGGGGTGTATTGCTGTTCTAAGAGAGTTTTAAGGTTCTTCCCTCTTCTGAATGTCACTCTAGGGGTCTCACATACTTTAACGTAAATGTTAGGGTACATCTTAAACAGGTCCCAATTTTTCTGTAATATGTCCAAACATGAGTAACTATGTGAACTGAATGTAGTGATGAAGGACAATGTGACATTCTTGTCCTCACTAACCAATGCTCTACTAGTGGTGTCTGAATATTCTTCCACTACATTTTGCATACTAGATGGTGTCAGTAGGGGTTTAGCACTAAGTAAAGGAATGTATGCCCTATCCACTCTCTTAGTTGTAACCTCTTGGATAAGGGCATCCAAGAGGGGTTCTGGGTATCCACGGTGCAAAAACATGCTTTTTAAAACAACACATTCATCAGAAAAGTCTTCGTCCAAACTGGTCATTCTAGAGACCCTCACTAACTGGCCCTTAATGACTGACCTCTTTTGGTGAAAGGGATGGCTACTGGTGAAATGGAGAAACATATTGGAATATGTGTTTTTTCTAAATATCCTTGCTACATAACTATTAATAGTGTAATTTTTCACTAGGCAAATATCTAGGTACGCTATAGTGTCAGTGTTAAATGTAGAAGTGAATTGTAGGAAATGCGTAGTGCTGTTGAAATATTCCAGCACATACTGACTATCTCGCTCATCTCCATTGATGAGGATGAAGATGTCATCCAGCATCTCATATAGAAAACAAAGGAGTCACAACATGTATTGTTGTTAAACACGCATTCCGATTCCCAGTAAGCCATGATCAGATTTGCGACATTAGCTCCGCACGGTGACCCCATTGCTACCACTACTTTTTGCAGAAAAAACTGGTCTTGGAACATAAAATAATTGTTAGAGAGTACCAGATCAATAAGTTCACCGACCAAACTAATTTCCGCGGCTGTAGTGTTGTGTTTCTTTAACATAAGTGCTACACATTCTATAGCTACCTCATGGGGGATACAAGTGTAGAGGTCTCTCACGTCAATAGTGAGAAAATTAAAGTTCACGTTGAAATCTAAGGCCTCGATCTTTTTCAAGAATGACCATGAATCTTTACATATTTGGGTCTCATGGCATAAGAACTTTTGTAAAATGGTATCTACCACTTTAGCACACCAGTATGTTGGTGAACCTCTGCTATCCACTAGTGGTCTCAAAGGAGGATTCTCAATACACTTATGGATTTTTGGGATACCAAATATACATGGATATCTAGGGTACAACGTTGTCAAGTAATTATAGATCTTCTGGTCGATTCTACCTTCAATAAATAAGTCTTCTATACAGTTCTTGATTGAACTATAAGCCTTATTTACCTCTGAACGTGAACTAGCAGTGTATGCATCGGTATTCAGCAATGCATTCATAATTTGCTGATAGTCTAAATTATTAAATACAACCAGCCCTCCACCTTTGCAGGTTTACAAAAATGCAGTCCTTGTGACTTAATGAATTGTAAATATCCGCGTTCATCCCTATTAGTGTTGTTAACAGCTCTATGTTTAAACCCAACCTTTATGGCATGCCTAATATCCAATTCACAAAGCTTCTCAAACAAATCCAATACAGGGTGCAATGGGGGATTATACATACTAGGAATGTAGAAATTGTCAGGGTTACCAGTGTTCAATACGTCACCCATAATTAAATTAAAATTCAGCTTCCTAGTATATGTTTTAATGTCCACAATAGTGTCTACTATGTTCAATGCTTGAGAAGGAACAAAGGTCAAACCTTTAGACAGAAAGTCAACAATGTCCGTGCTAAACTCTATAGCAGTGAAATTATAGAGCTTAAAGTCCCCTGATTTATTCAAGATAATCTCTGGATGTTGTTGACCAATTTGGTTGAAAGTAATTGTATGGCAGTCATAATGAGAAGCCTGATTGTCATGCGATACAGTTACCTGATGGCAGCCAGGAGCAACATCATTTGAAAGAGGTAGAAAAGGTGGTAAATCAGACTGATCACGGGCAATTAGGTCTTATTTTTGTTGAATTTCTGCTTGCCCTTGGATTGGGTCTGTTGATAGTTCCTCTGTTTGGACCTGGCCCCTGAATAGAGGCCCTGCCGAAAATTCTCCTGCTGGTGAGAGTGGTTTTGGCCAGGATGGCCACTCCAAAGTCTCTCACTCCAAGGTACCCCCATGGATTCAACCGAGTCGTTCAAGATACTAGTGGAGCTGTGATAAGCATGTAGATTAGGACTGATCCTATTATCACTAGAGTTAACAACATCATTCACGTTGAAGATTTAGAATTTTTGCTTTGAAATGTTTGCAAGAATACTTTTATGCACCAAGCAGACTCCAAATAATTTTTCTTCAGGTACATGGTAAATGTTGGAGGTGTGATATGGAAGAAAAAGCTAACTTGGAACATATGTAGTAAGTTGTCAGACTTTAAAATTCCCTACAGAATATGGTCAGAAATATTGGGTGAAAAATAAATGTAATTAGGGAAATGATTACTTTTTTTTTAGCTGGGATACAGGATCTGAATTACATAGACATTGTAAAGCCTTGATAAGTTTCATTTTTGTGGCTGCCAAAAAGCAATTACTAGAAAATGGAACTTAAAATATAAACCAACTATAACTGAAGTAGTAAATATTGTAACGGAGATAAATGAACAAGATGTGGGATCTTTAGAAAAGGATGGGTGTAAATTACATAGAAAAATGGAAATTGTGGGAACAATGCATGAAAATAAAATGTTTAGGAGAAGGAATGAGGTTTATGACAATGCTACAATATAATAATTTATGTAATGTTACCTAGTTTATATGATATATAACAATAGATATAAATCATAATGTCTGTAAATCTGAACTTGTTAATATGGTTTGATTACATTTATATAAATGATTACTTTTATATAAACGCATGTTTGCCTATGTCACAAGTGATAATTCAAAAAAAAAAAAATAGTAGAAATTGTAGGTATTTTATGATTCTTAAGACTGCTTCAGATTTACTCTGATGCTTACTACTGGCAGTTTATAGACCTTAACTGCATATTTATTCAAAAAGTCTGCCTAGTGAGTGTTCTAATCTATGCTGTAGCATTTCTACTTTGATCCTTAATTATCAGTTATTATTGTGTTTAACAAATCTAGTATGTAGTAGGAAAATGGAGTAAAGACCTGTGTGACACAAATGCTACAGAAGTTGTACCTTAGCTTAAATTGATTAATTGTAAATGTGAGATGTATATTATAGCAAGTATTGCACCAGAAAAACACAAATCATGTCATCACAGAGGAATTCAGTAGTCCAACTTTGATAGTGTGATGACAGCAATTTCAATAATGTTGTTAACAAAATATAATATGGTTAAAGAAAAGGAACACGAGCTGGTGCTGAACAAGGTGGCTTACTAGTCGTTGTTGCAATTCCTTATGAAGAAGAATAAAAAGTAAGAATAACTGAACAATCCAAGCCGATACTGCTGCTACTTAGCTCGGACAGAGCTCATCTACACATACAGTTGTTACTGGGTTTCAGCTACAGAAACATTGCACGAAACTGTTGTAAAAGCGAAATTTATTCCACACTGATACACCTCTTCACATCAAGATAAACACAGGTTTAGCGCTTTCATCTGGATACGTCAGACTTCATCAGAACCTGCAATTAAACATTCTCATTACCCTTTTAAACCCATTTTGGCGCCAATATTAAAATAATAAATTACTAAATAACATCAATTAATTCTACTGTGTTGTTACATCACTGAGTGCAATATAAAACAAATTTTAAGATCCTTAATACTTAATATATTCCTAAAACATAAATTATACTTCAAGTTACATATAAAATTTTCTTACTGTTTGATTTATAACTTTATTATTCATCTAATATTAAAAAAGGTTTTAGACTAATGTAATCGTTTAGTCCAGGGGTAGTGGTGGCATCTAAGCACATTTGCCATTTGCTCTCTAGTGCCCCTAACCTAGCTTTCCAATTACCTCTACCTATATTTCTATCTACTGTTTCAAGTATTGCAAATTTAAATGTGTGTTCTATACCTTTGTCTGTAACATGTTTGCTCAGGGCGTTTTTATCATCTTTTTTCTTAATTTTGTACATATGTTCATAGATGCGTGTTTTTAATTTTCTTTCCGTTTTGCCTACATAGTATGCCGAACAGATTGTGCATCTCGCCAAATATACAACTCCCTGACTGTTACAATTTCCAGCTTTAAATCTACAATTACTTCTAATGATGTTGTCTAGTTTACAGCATTTTTCTTCATTAATGTATGTGCATTGTGTACATGTTCCACATTTTTTTGTTGCTGTATCCCTTTCTTTTGTACCTTTGTTGTGTTTATGTTCTCCTCCTTCTACTATTCTCTTAAGGTTCTTTCCAGTTTTGTATACAACTTGTGGGTATAGTCCAACTAGGTTACCTATGTCTTCCATATTTGTTAATAGTTTCCAATATCTGCGTAGAATTTCCTTGATTGGGTTACTATACAAATTATACATGATCACACATACTTTCCTTTCTGATATTTGATTGATTTTGTTATTAAATTCTTCATATCCTAATAATGGATAATATTTCTTACCCCATTGCAGCTTGACATACTGGGTTACATTATCTAACATGTTTTTGGGGTAACCTCTTTTAGTGAATAATTCATGTATATACTCTAATTCATACATCATTTGCTCTTGGGTAGATGACATACGTGCTGCCCTCACACACTGTCCCTTCACTATATTTTTGAATATGTGGGGAGGGTGGCAGCTTCCAAAATGTATGTAGTCATTGGAATGAGTTTGTTTTCTGTATAATTTTGAGGTAAATCCTTCCCCGTTGTTACTTATGTATGTGTCAAGGTATGCAATTCCTTTTTCTTCTACTGTATGTGTGAATTTTAAAAATTCCGTAGTATTATTGATGTATTGTATAAACTCGGGTATTACGTCCCTTCTACCTTTCCAAATTATAAATAAATCGTCTAAAAAGCGTGTGTATAAAATTATGTTTTTGTAATATGTACTAGGGAACAAGAATGTTTCTTCCCATTCCAACATGACAAGGTTTGCATATATAGGTGCACAAGATGCCCCCATAGCAGTGCCTCTTTTTTGTCGATACAATTTTCCTTGAAATTCTATATAATTATGTTCCAATATAAGACTCATCATACTCACTGTCAGTTGTATTTTATCCCAAGAGAGGGTAGAATGTTTCCTTAGACTATTACTAAAATATTCTAGTCCGATATCTATCGGGATACAAGAAAAAAGGTCTTTGACATCTATGGTAATAAATGTGATGTCTTTATCCCAAATTTCTATAGTAAGCTTACTCAGGAAATGCCAGGAATCTTTAATCAGATGTGGTACATTTCCATATACATGTTTCGTCCATTGATCTATGGTTACCCCCATATTAAAAGTTTTGGACTTAGATCCTGATATTATTGGTCTGAAAGGGGGGTTGGTCACACTCTTGTGTATTTTAGGAATGCAGACTATTCTAGCCAAAATAGGATATTCATTTCTTATGAATTTATAAATGTCTTCATTTATTCTGTGGTCTAATAAATATTCTTCCACAACTACATCTATATGTCTATGTCCTATGTTGACTTGGTTGATTGATGACTCCTCATAGTTTCCTGAATTGGCTAATATGTCCTGTACCACTCTATTATATGTATTTTGATCATATATAATAATCCCTCCTCCCTTGTCAGGTTTCATGATGCGAGTGTCTTTATTGCATATAATCTTTTCCAATGTACTTCTTTCTTCTATAGTTAAATTGTCTTGAAAATTGACTGAGGTTTTGTTATTTTTTCTAATGTTATTGTATAATTCATATACCTCTTTACATACTACTTGTTCATATGCATTTACCTGTGGGTTAGATGGTGGAATGAATGTACTTCTTTTAACTAACTTATTTACCTGTTCATAGTCCTGCTGTCCATTATTGTTATTTTTGAAAAATATAGCTAGGTTCAACCTGCGACAGTATAGTTTGATTTCCTTAATAGTGTCGTAAAGGTTGAACCCTGTGTTGGGTATGTATTTCATACCCTTACTAAAAAGTGAAAAAAAGCTACTTGATACATCTGTCTTGGTGTAATTGTATACCTTGAGACCATTGTGGTCATGTATAGTGGGTCTACTTTTTTCTTCAAACTCTCCTTCTTTCTTTTCAGATATAATGTTGTTATTGTCACCTGTCCCTGTTTCCTCACTATGCTTTCCAATAGCCTTATTCACATTGCTGTTGTGGCTTGTACTCAATGTTTTCTCACATGGTTTATGGGGGCTGGGAAATATCTTCCCCCTTGAAAATTTTCATCTTCCTCATATCTTACATGTGCGTTGAGTTTTTCTCTCCCTCTGTTCTGTTCCATCCGCTTGTGGGGCCATATATATGTTCTCCCTGTCCTGTATAACTCTAAGTCTCTCTCTATTTTGTACATCTTCCTATTATATACATTTCTAACCCTGTTACTGGCTGTCTGAAATTGTTTTGAATACAGTTCATACCATTCTTCGAAATCACAATCATTTATGATTTCCTCATTAAGCGTTTCTACTTCATTTAAAATGGTCATAATTTTCTCATCATTGTATTTCATGACTGTTTCCATATACATTAGACCAAAAGTATCAAATAATTTATTAAACTCTTGTATCGTGGTATCTTTGTACTCTATTCCTAAAGGAAGTTTAAAAAATCGTAACCCCTTAGGTACGATTTGCTCATTAATGCACTTTTCTAAATAAGCATTGTCTAATTTAGTGCATTTTAGTTGAATGAGCTTCTTTCCTAATAGGAATATTTTCGATTTCAAACTACTATTCACAGAGCTGGATCTGTATCTTTCATTAGTTTTTCTAACATCCTTTTTAAGGAAAACATTTCTTGTATCAAATACATAGTTTTCAGATAGATAATCTGACATAACATTAGTTGATTTATTTTCCTTATAAATAGTTGCATTAGTACATTTAGATGTTTGTTTCATATTGAATTTACTGCCCATATTAGGGCTCGTAATATTGTCACAAATCACAGTACCTTTTTTGTTAATAATGTCCGTTCCTTTTCTCATTACATTAGAATATGTCCTCATATTTTCCTTTTGTTTAGGGCGAGCACCTTGTCTTGTGTTTTCCGTCGTCTGGTGAAACAAACTGAAGTCAAACGTGAATTCCGCCTCCGTGAGGGCGTTGTCAAAAGTTTCCTTAATGTCCAAATTAGGTGTTGGGTTACTCACAGTTATATGTTCCCTTTGCCCATTAGGGATATCATCAGAACTGCTTAATAAAATTCGTTCCGCTAAAAACGGCGGTGTCAAAGCACCTTCCTTTGGTAGTGCTTGTTGATGTGGGGAATTTGCAACAAGATTCCCCGCTTGTATAGCTTCAGTGAGCTTACCCACTAATATCAGAAGCAGGTAGAGGTAATTGGAAAGCTAGGTTAGGGGCACTAGAGAGCAAATGGCAAATGTGCTTAGATGCCACCACTACCCCTGGACTAAACGATTACATTAGTCTAAAACCTTTTTTAATATTAGATGAATAATAAAGTTATAAATCAAACAGTAAGAAAATTTTATATGTAACTTGAAGTATAATTTATGTTTTAGGAATATATTAAGTATTAAGGATCTTAAAATTTGTTTTATATTGCACTCAGTGATGTAACAACACAGTAGAATTAATTGATGTTATTTAGTAATTTATTATTTTAATATTGGCGCCAAAATGGGTTTAAAAGGGTAATGAGAATGTTTAATTGCAGGTTCTGATGAAGTCTGACGTATCCAGATGAAAGCGCTAAACCTGTGTTTATCTTGATGTGAAGAGATGTATCAGTGTGGAATAAATTTCGCTTTTACAACAGTTTCGTGCAATGTTTCTGTAGCTGAAACCCAGTAACAACTGTATGTGTAGATGAGCTCTGTCCGAGCTAAGTAGCAGCAGTATCGGCTTGGATTGTTCAGTAATTCCTTATGAAGACTTAGCCAGCTTGTGGCAACAAAGGGGACAAAAAGCGCTGTTGTGCAGAAGTGTACAGCTGAGTTAAGGGTCATCTATGACATATTTACCCCCATCTCCTCAAAACCCAACTATGTTCCTGGTCGGTCATTGTGATCCAGTGACCATAAATCCTTGTCTGTCTACAAACCTAGCAAATCTGCTGGGCATTGTCAGTACGCGTACAATGCTGCTAAGGCCTAGAAATTCTTACATGTATCCATCAGACCTATAGCCTCCCTTCCATCTTTCAAAGCTAATATGAAAGACTTCCAAGGTAAAATCTGGCTTCAACCATGCTTAAAACTAGGATAAACTATAACTCTAAATGTGAGCAAGTACCTTTTCATTTCTTTTACCTCCTTACTCCCCTTTTTCACTTACTTTCTTACTGCTATCAACTTATCTTCCCTGACTTTCTCTGTAAATATACCATAGGCATGTTTTTACCTCACTTTATATCGCAATTCCTATTTGTATTAGACTAGTGTACATATAAGTTCTCTACAAACTGTCTAAAATTTCTATAAGTATTCAATGATTGTCATATAACTTGTATTGATTCTTAACCAAATTTTTTATATTATCACTATTTGGTTATAATTATTTAAACTGCAGATATTTTTGTTTTATTTTTGAATATTGTAAAATTATTGTTCTTATGTATTGCAATAATTTGGAGTTTTTCTCCCTAGGCCTCTGTGAAAATGGCCTTCTACTGTCATGGTAATCTCAAAGTTCAAAAAATAAATAAATAATGTTTCTTCTCATACATAAAGGTACAACTGTTACCTTAAATGTGTAACTGATTACTGCAACAGTACTTACAGTGGTAACAGTTTTTTTTTTTTTTTTTTTGCAAATGCACAATACATAAAACATAAGTGTCTTTTTTCAGGACCCCATGCACCTTCATGAGAATATCTTCAGCACCACACTATCTTTATTAGTCTTCTTCCAAGGTCAGCACATGTTGGAGGAAGAGTGGGAGCCTGGACTTGAACTGATTTAATGTTTTTACCAATCTCATGAATGCCCAAGTCACTAAGGGCAAACCCTCATAGTACATTCTAACTCTGTTACTCAGTGATTGAAGAAGTATCAGCAACAATGTGTTGGGATACAGACAGATAACACAGGAATTAGATTAGTTTTCCATCTCCTTTAATCATAATATATGTGGCTTCTACAATGTAATGGAACTGTTCAGCAATAGATACACATTTTAACTGAGGTAAAAAGACCTGCATAGAAATTTATGGAAAATTAGAAGAACTGTGAATTCTCTCAGAACCATAACTCCATACCTCTCCTGGTGCAAATATAAGGGACAGACTGTAAGGATTTTTAGAAAAAGGCATACTTTTTATGATATAAATTTAATGCATCAGTTACTTCTCAATGCGCCAGTTTAGAGAAAGGCATATTTTTATGTCAAAAAAATTGATACATACAGTATATTTTCATTAAAAGTGCCACTTTAGAGAATAGCATACTTTTTAATTTTGAAAATTCATATATTCAGTGACTTTTCCTTACAGCTGCCAGCTCAAAGAAAAAACATTCCCCGGGATTCATGAAGCTCGGCGCAAGGCCAGCGTAAGGCTTGCCCCGGCAGTGCAGTGTATAATCGGCGTAGCAGCGCCACATGCATAGTAATGAGTGCGCGCCGCAACCACAGACACGTGCAGAGGGCACGTGCGCGAGCCCAAGTAGGATGCGCCCGTAGGCGTGGCCAAGCCGGCAGGCGATGAGCAACCTAAAGTGCTGACTGTCACAGGCCACCTGCAATAGTAACCGCACCAGCCAGGGTCCGTGGATAATGAAACGTACGCAGAGTATGCAACATAGTACCCGTTCACACAAAACGGAGAACCAAACATTAACCCACGAAGTCCAAATTGTACCCGTCCAAGGAACAAAGGATACGCGTAATACCGTGTCCGTCACGCAACGCACTTTCAGTGGGCATACCCAGTGAAGGTGTACCGCAGCATGTCAGTGCGCCGCACCTACACACAAGTAGCCACATGGGCATGGTCACCAGCAGTAGTGAGAGTACACAGCCGGGCAGCCGTGTCGATATAACAACCAGAAGGAAACCAGATACCCTAAACACAGACAAACTTGTGCATAGCAACATGTACTACACCCAGCAACGTGCCCATCGCATACACATAGGACGGCGTATGCCTAAGCGTAATATCCAGAAGCAGAACTCATGCATGCAAATGTAATACACAACAGCCCCGTCATAGCACGTAACCCGCACCCATGTACGACCGTGCACCCAACCCAGCTAGTAGCCTTGCGCAGCTGCACACCTACACACAATGGGTATACCTGAAATGTAGTAAGAAGTATTGTCCTAGGCAGTGCCACGCGGGCAAATATGTACCCCACATGTCAACATCCCACCTCAGGTACTGATATCCAAATGGCTGCATGTGAATGTGTCAGCAGAATGTGTACATTCCGCATGTGGTATGGACCTGTCGAAACCCCATAGGCGTTCACACGCCACGGTGCCCATAACTGTACACATCTGGACAAGGCAGTATGTTCAGCCACCGTACTGATGATTAGCTATGCAGACATGTCAAACACAACACATATGGCGGAACATCTGCCCACCAAGCAGGATGCCCCAACAGGGTGCCACATGCACAGAAGGTGAAGGTGGGACATCACACGTTGAGAATAGCGTTGCCGGATGTCCAAACACCCACGGCCAATGCAAAGGATGGAATAACATGTATATGCCTGGATGAATGGGTATGTCATAGCATGGGAATAGGCCAAGTTACCAACATAATAGCCATGCGTACCAGATACAAACTGCCAGTAACATGCAGTAGTAATGCAGGAAGGCATACACGACTGTGGGAATATCACAGGACCTATGGCACGTGCCAAGTGTTGACGCATGACACAAATGTCTAGGATGGGGCTCCCTGCAAAGAGGAACATGTGCAAACCCCACCCCCCACAGATGTACTGGCAGTGGAAACACATCCCAAACACACACCAACACTACCGTCCATCCCACGATAGCAACGGAGGCTGGTCAAAGACCACCATGACGCGTGCACAAACAGGGACACGTGTAACCGTTGCCCTAACAACCCCCCATAGGCCAACGAATAATAGTATGGACATATGCATGTAATGCTGTGAAGGATGTGTGGTAGTCCTCAGTATCAGAGAGGTAGGTACACAGATACACTGTAATCAACCGTGAAGTATGTGCACTGTACACAGCATACCTGCAGGTAATACATAGTTCAATCATGTGCCACAGAAATATACACATACGAATGAGGACAGGGGATAGACAAGTGTGAATGGGACAAACTATGAACATAGGTTCATAGGTCCATAGGTACATAGTAGGCTATCTGCCCAAGGACAGCTATAACCCTAGCCCATAGTTATGTTGCCTTTGCCAACCCTCCAGTCCGAAGATAACAATGCCTATTATATTGCTGTACCACTGTCAAGCAGTGACAATGAAGTAATCCCTGGGGTATATCTGCAATCTCCCATCCATTGGTCAAGATCCCCCTCGAACAAGGCCAGCGAGGTGTTCTGCCTCACATGTACTTGGATGTTGTTCCACAGCATAGTGAGTGTTTGGGTGATGAATCTGTCCCTCCAACACATTCTATTAATGACCGTGTCAAGGTTCACGTCACCTGCCCCTGTGGTTCTGAGGGATGTAGATCCATTAGGTGAAGCATAGTCATCAAATATGGGTCGACATGGCCTTGTATGTCAGGCACAGGTCACCACTCAGCAAGTGGTATGTGACTGAATGGAGCAGGAGTCCTTTCAGTCGGGCAGCATAACACAAATTCCTGAGACCCTGCATCCGTTTGACGATGAACCTATGGGGCCTTCCCAGCTGCTGCAGGTGTCGGGTCAGATACCTTCCGAACGGGGCAATGTACTCAATCATAGGTCTAATGAGTGATGAGTACAAGGAGACGATGACCTCCCCTGATCTAGATGTGAATCCCTGCACGATCAGGTGGGCAATGTAGAAGGTCTACCTAACTACATTAGCAACGTGTGTGTCGAACGAATGGTGACTGACAACCTGGGTCCCCAGATCCCTGGTAACTCCCTCTGTGCTCAGTGGATTGCCACCTATATGGCAGCTATGGGTAACCTTGTTCTTCCCGAAGGGTATGACTATGCATTTCCCGGCATTTAGCTGTAAGCCATGTCCCTGGCACCAGATATCCATATCTGTGAGGCCCTTCTGAAGGATATCTGTGTCAGATGTCCATCCCACTATGGCACCCAGTTCGCAGTCATCTGCAAACATTGTCAGCCATAACCCCCCTGTGTCTGCTTGTACTTTGGAAATGTAGATGCAGAAAAAGAGTGGACCCAGGACTGAGCCCCGTGGGACACCGCCTGTGACCGGCTGTGAGTCTGACATGGTGCCAGCAACTATGACCGTGTGGGTTCTGTCACCTAGCCAGTTTGCAACCCATCCTGCGATGTATGGGTTCACATCCAAGCCGATGGGTTTATCAATGATACCTGAGGGGGGTATTGTGTTGAAGGCCTTTGCCAGGTCGAGGTAGGCTGTATGGACTGCCTGACCCTCATCAATGGCCTCGGTAACTGTTCCTAAAACGTCAACCAAGTTTTAAACGCATGATCTGCCTTTGACCAAGCCAAACTGGGTTGGATGCAAAGTATACAAGTCCCCTATGTCTTCATCTATGAGTTCCATTATGATCCTTCCCCATGGCTTTGCAGATAAGGCTTGTCAAGCTAATGGGACGGTAATTACCAGGGTCAGTGGAGGCACTGCCCCTGTGAAGTGGGACTACAGTCGCCGTGTGCCACAACTTGGGTACATTACCTGAGGTGAGGCTAAGATTAAACAGCTGTCCTAACTGTGGGTCTAATACCTCAATGAGTTTGTGGAGTACACAGCCGGGTACACCATCTGGTCCCATGGATGCTGTGTTCACTGCCTTGGAGAGAGCATGTCCCACCTGTGCGTTACAGAAGTTTCGGTGGCCACAATCCTCTGGTACAGACATCTCTCCATGTGGGGGGGGGGAGAGATGTTTGCACCAAACTTGTCAGCCAGTATGTTGGCAATGTGTGTAGGTTCAGTAAACTTCACATCATTCTGAACCCAGTCCGAGCATATCTGGGAGTGTCCTCCCAGGTGTCCAACATAGCTAAAGAAGGCCGTATGACTGTCTGTCGAGTCCTTGGTGATATATCTGTCAGATTTGCCCTGGATGATGTCATGAGAGCTTGTAGTTCTTCACATATAATGAGCAAGGGTGTCATACCTTACAAGGATTCTGCTCTGTCGTGTAGTAGCCACCTCCTTTCGTGGTAGAGCTTGTGTATGGCTGGGGTACACCAGAATGGATGCTTGGCATTGGTACAAAGACTCACAGTTGTGTAAGGGATTGCCTGATCCATGCAGTCCTGTAGGTGCTGGTAGAAGGCATATGTAAGTGATTCAGTGGCTTGAGTAATGTTTACCACTGGCTCAGGGGCCTTAAAGGAGACCACACTAGTGTTTAGAAGTGTGAAGTCGGCTTTTGAGAAAGCCATGTGTATGGTAACCAGCACCACCCACAGCATTGTATGCCAATAGCAGAAGCTATTGTATGTTGTCCAAACACACGTGTCCGTACACATGGAACATCATAGCAATAAACCACGCCTGGATGTGGGTAATGCTAGACAAACCCACGGCAGACATGGTGCGTTCCCGAGCCCGACGCCCGAGGGACCACACACATAGCTGGCCTTAGGCATAGGCCAAGTAGGCAGCTGCCTAGGGCGACGCTCTGCTAGGGGCACCTTACCAGCCTTTATTCTGTGTAGGTAGACCAGGATGGGGGTAGCGGGTGATGTGGTGGGGGCACCATGGAGTCCTTCTGCCTATGGCACCACCTGACCCAAGGCCACACCTACAGTACCCACACCCAGACGCGGGTCATTGCTAGTATGCTATATCATCTATGGAAAGAAACCATATATTCCCAGCCATAATGGCACAGCATAATGCCTGTCCGCCGCCCAAAGCAGACATACGGCACCCGCGGCGGTGCGGACGTACTGCGTGAGATGTCCGTAACCAATGTCGACACTGTCACGCTATGTGAAATAATGTCAACATAGTGATTCGATACTAAACAGCGACGGAGAGCCCGATGTCCCCGTTGCTGAGCTGTACAACCTATTCCGCCATGTTAAATGTGTGTAGCAGAGTGGGACTGCCCCAAATTAAGCAACGGACATGTCCGTGGCTCAGTGGAAGCCGTCACGCAATGTTAAACCCATGTAATATAGCGATACAGGTTATAAATACCGAAGTTTAGTAATGGAAATAGGTCCGTTCGACCAGACCGTGTGCAATTACTATAACAAGATCTACAACGGGCACGCCAGCCAATCAGCACACACAGTTAGGAATAATGGGGGTGGGGATATGGTATCATAGACATGGACAAACCGTGCCCATCTGACTCGTCTGACATTCGTACACGGTCAAGGCAGTTCCGTACACTAGGCGGACAAGACCAAACCCAAAGCACCACAGGAACACCCTGACAATCGAAGGCCTGTATGCGTAGGGGATATAAGCCCCTGTGATCTGAATATCCCTGCGGTCACGACATATGCATCCTGGGCCATGAGCGGGAGGGAATGAGGAATGTTTAACATGTAGTACCGCACCTTTCCCAGCAGGAGAATGGATGCCTGTGACGTACGTGAGTGCGGGGGGAGGATATGTAAATTTAGCTAAGTACCATGGGTATGCATGTAAATGAGACCGAACAGCTAACGTGTAGTGGTCACAGTAACCGGCAAACGTGAATGCAGTCCCGTTTGAATTACTACTATAGAACATATAAATGTGCACGTGTACGTACGCGTCCATGCCGCAAAGACTGTTACATGTGTAAAGGTGAAAGTGCGTTTCGCACACGTACGTCAACCGGATCAGAGATATGTTACCGGAACAGTCACAACTAACACAGGCCACGTAACCACACAGACCCAGTAAACATATGTAACCAGAATACAGATATGCATGTGCGCCTGCGCGTAACCCACAATTAGGAAATGCAAGTGCGCGTGTGCGTGTGTGATCCGCTCACAGCAGGGAATGTTAAGGCCGTGTCCTCCACGTCAATCATACATGTCTCAAAACTGTCAGCCCCTGAAAGTATGGAATCGGGCAGTGCCATGTAAAGTACCATTAGAAGTAGTGAGAAACACACGCTATGTGATAAGACAAACATAAAATGTGGATAGAATAACGTGTGCGTTAGTAGTATGGATAGATGACGGTTATGCATGTGTAACTCGACCCACTTGTCAGAAGGTGCACCCGTACGAAAAGTGTTCAGTGGGCTCACACTTGTTGACCGGGCTAGGCTAGCTGGATATATGTCCAGTGTCAGCAGAGGCCCGTGGAGAAATGCTCCACACACAATAATAGCACAACATACCAGAGTACTCATATATGTACCAAAGAAGAACAACAATAGAAAGTGTCCTGAAAGGACTGGTTACACACAGATCACAGATGACAGAGAAATATATGGCCAGTGGAAGCATGTCACAGTTATGGGATCATGTCCCTTTAGAAGCAAGAAGGTCTCACATGACACACCAGCGAATTGCCAGATAGACACAGGTCAATGTAACACACAGCAACATTAAGGGCCAACCAGCCATAAACCATGCCCGAACCTGTTCAGTGGAAAGGTATGGCATGGTAATTGATGTGTGTACACAGGTAATCCACAGACAGTAACAAGGCAAGGTATGAAACGAGGGGTTCACATGTATATATCTACACCCAGCAGTCTGACGGCCCGTATATATGACGCATGGACATAGATTTGTCACCTGAAAACAAGATGTGAACAAATACAGTTTAGTCCATATCATATTGATATAATAATAATACAGTCATATCAATATTTAACATTGTGACCCTTATTTACATTCATATTTATACAAAATATGCATGTAATTGTACTTATTTATTCCATGATTTGGAATCTTAATGCAACAAAACAAGGTTACCCCTAGCTACCATATAGGTGGCAATCCACTGAGCACAGAAAAAGTCATCAGGGATCTGGGGACCCAGGTTAACAGTAGCCTTTCGTTTGACACTCATGTTGCTAAAGTAGTTAGGAAAACCTTCTATATCGCCCACCTGATCATGAAGGGATTCACATCTAGATCAAGGGAGGTCATCGTCCCCCTGTACTCATCACTCATTAGACCTATGATTGAGTACAATGCCCCGTTCGGAATGTATCTGACCAGACACCTGCTGCAGTTTGAAAGGCCCCAAAAGTTCCTCACCAAAAGGATAAAGTGTCTCAAAAATATGTCTTATGCTGCCCAACTGAAAGAACTCCAGCTCTATTCAGTCTCATACCGCTTGCTCAGAGGTAACCTGTGCCTGACATATAAGGCCATGTCAAACCCAGATTTGATGAATATGCTTCACCTCAAAAAATCTAGATCCCTCAGAACCACAAGGGCAGGAGACTTAAACCTTGACACGGTTATAAATAGAACGTGCTGAAGGGACAGATTCATCACCCAGAGACTCCCTGTGCTGTGGAACAAAATCCCGGTACATGTGAGGCAGAGCACCTCGCTGGCCTTGTTCAAGAGGAATCTTGACCAATGGATGGGAGATCGCAGATATACCCCAGGGATTACTTCAGTGTCACTGCTTGACAGAGGCACAGCAAAATGATAGGCATAGTTTTTATTCAAACTAAAGGGGTGGCGAAAGCCACATAACTATGGGCTAGGCTTATAAATGCCCTTGGGCAGATAGCCTAGTATGAACCTATGAACCTATGAACCTATGAACCTAATTATACACATTGATAAACAAAAGCATTACCAACACACTACATTCTAAGGTTTACTCACAACAATTATCAACTATGTTTCAATATACTGATGGTATTGACCAATATTGTATTTATATTAACACATCGTTGTTGTATCATTGTTTCCATTCAGTAATGTATGCAACACCGAGTTCTACATGTCACTATATCATCAGGACTTGGAGCACGGTCCACTGAACTATGAGCAAGTCTATTAATTAGTTGACATTAAACTGACTCAGAAGGAAGTATATAAGGGACGACTATCTAATGTATCACATACTCCGACGTTGCCCCATGTTAGTGGGTGAAAGATCTCAGTATCCTATGACTGTGGAGTGTATCGTTTTTGTCATCGTCTGTCTTGGCATGGTTTATGTTTAAGAATGTATTTTATGAAGATGACCAGGACTCAGGGTCTGCTGTATTTCCGCTTACTGGAACATGGATATAGATAGGCCAAGTAATACATAATATGGGTAAGAAGAAAGGAACAGTTTACCAAGAAAAACCTAGGAAAAGGACCCACCAGGTCCTAAACCGAGAGCACCAAGCAAACACAATGTAGTGCTACGAAAACCAAGTGTTTCAAAAATGAACCCAAATGGTGTAAATCCAAAGATGCAAGTTAGCAACTGCTCTAAATAATCCTCCGAAGTCCCAATAGGAAAGATGCACCACTTTATTGTCAAAATAACACCACCAAAACAAGTAGATCATAGCGCTGTCGCCGGTCTTACCGGGCTTTTTCAGGTGTAATTAGCTAAACCAATAACTCTAGCTTTTATAGAACTAATTGATTAAAATATCACCATGGTACTGATGTTTTATTTGGTTCAAATGGTTCACAAACAACTTTGAACATAAAGAATGAATTTTGTTTGAATTCATATAAGTTGCATACATACATTTTAACAATGCATTTATTGTGTCGAGCAGTTTTAAATATGTATTTGTCTCTTTAATGCTTGTAGAAGTGGATTTAATTTATTTACAATATGGTGATATTTTAATCAATTAGTTAATAAACAGAACGCACTTGCGCTATAAAAGCTAGAGTTATTGTTTTAGCTAATTACACTTGAAAATGCCCGGTAAGACCGGGCGAAAGTGCTCGTGATCTACTTGTTTCAGTGGTGTTATTTTGACAATAAAGTGGCGAATCTTCCCTATTGGGACTTCTGAGGATTATTTAAAGCAGTTGCTAACTTGCATCTTTGGATGTACACCATTTGGGTTCAGTTTTGAAAAACCTGGTTTTCGTAGCACTACATAATATGGGTAGTCAAACAGACATCCGCGATTGGGGAACATACAGCAGCAGTCAAAACCACTGGCCAGATGGACACAGTCCAACAAGTTCTACACTTTACATATGCACATTGGTGTCCATTGTAGGACCCCAGAAATTGATCCATATGCAATATCTACCAGCTGCGATCGAGCGACCCTGAAGGAGTAACAGCCGTGACTACGGCACAGCTAGACATATGCACTACCAGCGTGTTTAAGGTTGATGACAAGTGTCCATGAAATGCAGGACGTATGAACAGAAATCCCCAGATTGTCGAGTCCATAGAAGTGCGTCCACATCCCAGTCCTGCACACATGAAGGATGTGTAATGGGTACCGTCGAGGGTTACAGCCATGGGATCCTGGGTATGCAGAAATTTTGGGGGGG